>NW_021821312.1:0-84351 GCF_901001135.1 Rhinatrema bivittatum
GGCTAACAGTTAATTAGGATAAAAAGAGACATAATGATGAGTTCAGTCTCAGTCCACTGAATTTAACTACTCACCAGTGAGCAATTATTTCTGGCAATCTATTCTAGTGGAAAGGTAAAATCCCTGTAGAATATCTGCCAATTAGGTTACACAGGTAAAAAAAAAAAAGATAAATCCTCCCTGACCCCAAGGAGGTGATTGGCATAAATCCGTAATTCAATATCTCAATAATTTGTTCTTTCTTTCCTCATCTTACCTTAGTAGGAGAGCAGTTTTTAAACTAATGATTATTACGTACAAATTGCTTTACAGGGAACATCATTGTGTGACTGTTTGTGCCCTGAAGTGGTATACTCCACAGCAAGCATTACAATCTGCAGGTTCATATCAGCTAGCTGTCCCTGTTAGCCAAGATTATAGACTACAGCAGACTAGAGTGAGATTTTTTTTTTTTGCAGTGCCTATCATTTGGAATGGCCTTCCAATTCAGATTAGGCAGAAGGACATAAAAAAATTCAGGAAATGAATAAAAAGTTTGCTTTTTTTAAGGATTCTTTTATGTAAATGTTATGTTTTATAAAGGGAAGTTTTAATTTGTATCTGTTAGATTGTGTATGTTTTTATTTGTAACCCGCAATGGACTACATAGTTGAATTTAGGGGGATATTACAAAATTGTAATAAATAATAAATAATTAGTTCACAAGTTCATCTATGCCAGCATATGTACATTACATTTACCTGCTGTGCTTGTAGAATATTTTACTATCCTATTTGCATAGAAGACATTTTAAAAAAAACCCAGTATAGCTCTTTTCTTTAATAGTTCTTCTGTGACTTGGGTATATGATCACATTATTGGAAAACATTTCACAGAAAAAATCAATTCATTCCCATAAAAATCAAATCATTGCTAATTTAATTTGATGTTCTTCCAATAACCATATTTCCATAAAACATTAATACAAACAGTTAAAGGACATTCAAAATCAAGGAACATCTTCTACTTTGTATTTTTTAGGAAGCTAATCCGCTTAACTTTTAAAATATGAAGACGTAACGTCACATGCCGTGACGCCAAACGTCGTGACGTCACGCCTTGAGCGGCCCAATTGCACGCACAGGGGCCGCTTTCGCCCGTGTAGGCATCCATCTTCGCTGGGAGGCAGGGAGCCGCGATCCGTCTCCGCCGATGTCTGTCTCCGGAGGGGGGCTGCAAAAAAAGTAAGTCGCTTCATCGCTTTACACTGCCAGTCCTCTCTCCCCTCCTCCCGGAGCCAGGCTGCTTTTCGCGCCTTGCTTCGAGAGGAGGGGAGACAGGACTGGCAATCCCGAGCGTAGGATTGCCCGTCCTCTCTCCCCTCTTCTTGCAACTTTTTTTTCGCTTTTTTCACTTTTGTTGCTTTGGGAGGAGGGGAGAGGACTGGGGCTGCCCCGGAGACCGGCACCCATGGACGCAGCCAGGGCAGGTGAGCGGGGGCTGGGGGAAAGTTTGCCGCCTACCCTTACCCCTGCCTCTAATGCAGGGGTAAGGGTAGGCGGTAAGTTAGCAGGTTAAACGCGCGGCAAAACCAGGGTAAAAAAGCGATAGTCGGGGCGCGCGTTACTGGATGGTAGGGAATAGCTAATTTGATCGTTTACATGTAATATACATGCCGCGTGCGGAAGGGGTTACCCGGGGATTTAAGGACGTGGTAAGAGTAGGGTAAAGGGGATTGTGGATCGCAGGAAGGGCTAACGCGGCCGGAAAGTGAGTAGAAAGTGGGTTAGGAGCGGGGTAAACGCGGCCGCACTTTACTGGATTGACCTGATTGTAACTGCGAATGTCCCTGCTGGCTCTGCAGTATGTCCTCCATATAAACCAATTTGTGAGGCCCAACACAGGGAATATGCCAGGCCACCAACATGCACAGGAAACTGCTTCTGGTTGAGGTGTGTGAGGCTCAAGACAAATTGTGGCAGACACTCTAGATGACGCTTCACTAACCGGCCACATGTGATCACGCAGTACCAACAGTGTGGACACTTCAAGCTTGTCATTAACCAGTGAAATTTAAATAGCTCCTAATGGGAGGATAGGAACAGGGCCACTCTGAAATTTAACACATAGAAAGTGTATAATGCCTGCTCACACACCAAGCTTTAGGGCCAGTGCAATGTTTGCTGTCACATAATTAGCAGGCCTCTGCAGCATGGGGAGAAAAAGCCAGGCCCTTGGACAATGGCCTGCAGCTGTAACTGTACAAGCCACTTGCCATGGCAGCAATGCTTTTCCTCCCCCCCACCAGCCATGCCCCATGTCCGTACCATTTGCCACAAACACATAGCCAGTGATGGAATAAAGAAAGAAGTGTCTCTCTTACCTATGAGCCAACCATCACCGTACAGGCCGTCCTCAAAATTTTCACACAGGCCCGATTGCCTAAGTATAAAAGAATCGTGCATGGCTCCCGAGTACCTGGTCACGTTAAAGATGCGCATTCCAGCATCACAGACCACTTGCATGTTGATGGAGTAGAGCTTTCTGCTGCGGTACATCTCCTCCCTGTCATAGGGTGGAATGATGGCCACATGAGTGCAGTCGATAGCTCCCAAAACATTGGGAAAGTTTGCAACGGCATAAAAGCCTCTCTTCAGGTCCATCAAGTCCTGCCTGTCCCAAGGAAATACTATGTAGCGATTAATGTGGTCAGAGTCTGTTGTGATGACCTGTTTCAGACAGCTGGAAAAAGTGGTTTGGGAAATTCTTCTCACGACCACTACTGTCATTTGGAAGGAGCCGGATGCCATAAAATACTGGTTGGCCAACAGTTTGGTGAGGCCAGGAAGACCATGGGACCTTTCTGTGACAGGATCCAAATCCCCTTGGATTTCTTCATATAATTCCAGGATAGCCCAAGAGCTGAGGAAATACCTGCAAACCACATAGTCGTCTGGCATGCCCAGCACGGATGTTTGTGGATGAAAGATGTGCTCCCTGTCTCTCCTCCGCCTTGGCCGCCTGTGTGCCAGGTGCTGTTCTGGGCCCTGACCCTGCGAGGCCCGTGCTTATGCCTCCAGTGCAGGGACTTCCCTAGGAGGGCTTGGAACTGCCCTGGCCTGTTCTTGAGGTTATTGTTGTTCCGCTTGTTGTCTGCGGCGAGCCTCCCAAACCATCCAGTATCCCCCAACACTTAAACTTGCCATAAATATTATGACTTTAGGAAGCTAGACCAGGTAAGAATAATATGTGTTCTTATTAGGGCAGGAAGGCCTGGTAGGTGTGTCCATTATAATTCCTCTTTCTATCACACGCAATAATCACTGAGATAATACCCACAATATCTGCCTCCGAAGCACAAAAAATAGTTTTTTCACCGTACCACAAAAAAAAAAAAAAAAGGTGTAATTATTTCTGGCGTTAAATCCCACTATAATGAACATTACTCTATCGCACGCTGCGCTAGCAGTCTCTCATTTCCATTTACTCTGCCCAAACTCCTCCCACTCAAATACTCTATTTTTCATTTGCATATGCATGTTGCATTGTGTTTTCACATGCGTTACAGCGTTATCGCACGCGTTACGGCATTATTGCGTGTGATAAGGCCCTAAAGCGAAATGATAAATGACCCAGTCAGATTTGTCCTGGTAATGAATTACCTGCACAAAATTGAAATGGAGAGTGGAGTCATTTTTAAAACCTAAGATTGGTCCAGATGATTCCCAAAGTTACTCAGTCTGATCTTTTAAACATGGACAATGAAAAAGATCAAAACTGTGCCAGCAATCAGTTAGCAGTTAAAGGTATGAGCCTCAACCCCCTACTTCACTATCCTGATTTTACATTACTCTTTATAACTCTTCCAGGCTGCACTGTTCCAGAGTACTAATTACCAGAGCTTTTTCATCTTCTAATCATACTGAAAGTTTTGATCTCTTTCAACTGTGCTTCCAGGTTGCACTGTTTCAGTGTACTGATTGGCTGCGCTAACTATTTCATCTTCTAATCATACAGATTTGATCTCTTTCAACTGTGCCAACAATCATTTGGCTAGTAAAGGTATGAGGCTCCACCCCCTGCTTCAATATCCTGATTTTTCATTATCTTTATATATGGTTCTGCTTAGCTCATTATGTACCAAGGTCCAAATTCATTGTAACTTATTGCTCAGAGTTGTTAGTGTAATTAGAAGATGAAATAGTTAGCTCAGCCAATCAGTACATTGAAACAATGCAACCTGGAAAAGTCATAAAGAGTGGAGTGACAGTTGGGAACCAGCAAGGAGAAAGCAAGAAACCAGAGGGAGGAGTGAGAACCAGAGCCAGCAACAAGGTGAGACAGATGAGACTCAGCTGAGAGAGAATATCGTGAAATAGCAGGGAAAGGAAAATGGAAATCACTCAGAGAGAAGTAAAACTAGTTAGGAGAAAGCAAGTTTGCTTACCATAAACAGGGTTCTCATTAGGCAGTAGAATGAATTAGCTACAACATATGGGTGACAGTGTTTGGTGGTGCTAACTGGACCCATCTCTCTAGCTCAGTAAAGTTTTATTACTGAGCATGTGTGGAAGTTCCCATGTACCTGGTGCCTCATGAGCCCTTTAGTCCTTAGCAAAATTTAGCTTTAACAAGGTAGTCGATGCTCCAGGAAGAAGGGAGGGTATTAAACATGGCTGATTAATTCTGGTGTCTACAGAGGACCCTCTTTATGATAAGCAAACTAGATTTTTCTGTTAACAAATAGGGCCAAATTAGCCACGACATGTGGAGAGTCCCAAGCTGAGGGCTGCATAGCAGAGCACTTACTGAATAAAGCAACCCAGAATGGACTACTGTGTGAACAGGCTGCGCAAAACTGCTTGCCCAAAGCTACTGTCTCTTGATAGATTGCCCCAAAAGTAGAGGGATGTGAAGGCATGAGCGATATCAAAGTCACAGCTTTGCAAAGGTCATCAATGGACATGGTTCATAGGTGAGCCAATTAAAGTGACCATGACTCTTCATTTGGTGAGCCTTGTTAGAGTCTGTAATCTGAAAGCCGGCCAATGCACAGCAATGCCCAAATGCAGCCCACTAGCCAGCTGAACACAAGTACATTTAGCAACTACCATCCCCATTCTGTGGGGATCATAGGAGGCAAACAGTTGAGAAGCCTGATGATGTGGTTGAGTTATCTTCAGTTAATAGGCTAAGGCCCTTTTGCAATCCAGAAAATGAAGGGCTTTTACTCCTTTCTGAGGCATTTGGTCTTGGAAAGAACATGGGCAAACAATATCTTGATTCAAGTGAAAAGCAGAAACGACTTTAGGTAGAAACTTAGTATGAGTGCGGAGCACCACTCTGTGTGGAAAAACTGAAAAGGTATTAAGATAAGAAACTAATGCCTAAAGTCCGCCAATTCTTCTAGCCAAAGTAATGGCAACTAAGAATACTACCTTCTATATAAGAAACCTCAATGAGGCTGACTCCACGGCTCATAAGGAGGCTTCATCAGTTGTGGTAACACGGTATTGAGATCCCATGGTACAGAAAGTTTTGAAACTAGAAGTTCCTATGTTACAAACCCTTCATGAATTTTGACACAAACAATAGGTTTACCTTCCACCTGAGGATGGTACGTGACTATGGCTCTATGGTGCACTTTTACTTAAGACCCAATCCAGAAAGTGAGAACATATACTGAAGCAGATCCTTGGGGTTACAGGCAAAAGGATTCAGAGAACCCACCTAACACCAAGAAAAAACATTTTCATTTAAAACCGCACACCCTTCTAGTGGACGGCTTCCTGGCTAAAATAACAATATCCTCAACCTTCTTGGACAGTGACAACAAGGAAACTACTGAGTGCTCAACATCAATGAAATCAAGTTGAGAGAAGGGAGATTCAGGTGACATAGATGAACCTCCTCCTGTGTTAGCACTGCAGGATCAGTTTCTAGTGGAAAAAACAGGGGTAAACTCACAATCTGATGGACATAGGAGAACGACACATGTCTAGGCCATGCTTGTGCCAATGAGGATAAGGCATGCCTGGTCCTTGAACACCTTCTGCACTGTCCTTGCCACTAGCAGAAGTGGTGGAAGCACATATAGCATATCAGCATCCCACCACAGTAGACCTGAATTTGCTTTGATGAGTGGAACAAACGTTTTCAATCTTCTTGTTGTTTTCACCATGTTGAGACTGCACCTTGAGTACTGTGTTCAAATCTGGTCACTGCATCTCAAAAAGATATAGTTGCAGTGGAGAAGGTACAGAGAAGGGCAACCAATATGAAAAGGGGATGGAACAGCTACTCTTGGAGAAGAGACGGCTGAGGGGGGGATATGATAGAGGTGTTTTAAAATCATGAGAGGTCTAGAACAGCTAAATGTGAATCGGTTATTTACTCTTCGGATAATAGGGGGGGCACTCCATGAAGTTAGCAAATAGCACATTTACAACTAATCAGAGAAATTCTTTCACTCACATACAATTAAACTCTGGAATTTGCTGCCAGAGGATATGGTTAGTGCAGTTAGTGTAGCTGGGTTTTAAAAAAGGTTTGGATACGTTCTTGGAGGAGAAGTCCATTAACCGCTATTAATCAAGCTGACCTTAGGGAACAGCCACTGCTATTACTGGCATCAGTAGCATGGATCTACTTAGTGTTTGGGTACTTGCCAGGTATTTGTAGCCTGGATTGGCCACTGTTGGAAACAGGATGCTGGACTTGATGGACCCTTGATCTGACCCAGTATGGCAATTTCTTATGATCTTATTTGAATAAATTGATTGATGGTTAACCCCGAATTTCAAACAACCTGTTTTCCACTCCTTGATCTATGAGACCATTCATGCAGTCGAAGGATTCTTCTGAGGTGATCAGCCAACATGTTGGACACTCCAGGAAGTCAGGATGCCTAAAGGGAGGCCCCATGAAACTGTTATGAACTCTGCCAGCGGGTCTCCCCGTGAGCAGGCTCACTTACCCTGCTTTTCTTCGCCGACGTGGCAGGACGCCGCCGTCGGCCTGCCCACGCGGCCCACGCGGCCCCCGTTTCTCCTCTTCACCGCGGCCGGAGCCACGGACTTTCCAGCTTTCTTCGGGGCTGGGAGTGCCCCCGACACTGTCTTCTTCTTCGCAGCGCTAGGCCGCAATCCCCGGTGCCATTCGGCAGCTGGAGCCACCCCCCGGGGCTCCCCGCAGCGGCTGGAGCCGCTGCCGACGTCAGGGCCTGCTTCTCAGGCCCTGCCTGCTTCCTACGCAACTACATTGGTGCAGGCCACTGTCCGCAGTCCTGCACAGCCCCCTGTTTCCTGCTCCTTAGGCGCCGGCGCGCGCCTCTCTTCTACATTTAAAGGGCCAGACACAGGAAGTGTCTTGGCCCCACCTTGGTGACTGTTTCCTGTACCAGCCCTATAAAGGGCTGCTCCGTCAGTTGTCCAGTGCCTTACATCGAGATATCTTCACTCTGGAGGCTCCTGCCTGCCAGAGCCTTTGTAAGGTCTTCTTGTCTTGTGGAGCTCCTCATCGTGATGTCTTCTCGTCATGCCATGTCATGTCTTCGTGCCTGAGGTCCTCGTCCAGGTGTCCTGGTGTCTTCATCTTCCACGTCCTGGTGTTCCTGCCTTCCTTGATGTTCATGCCTACGTCTCTTCTTCGCTCTCAAGCCTTCTGGTCCGGTAGGCCGGGGGTCCCTCAGATGAAGTACTCCTGAATGGACTAGCCTGCTGGTGGACGGTTGTCCTGTGCTCCTGAGCCGTCATGTCCTGGTTGTGTGTTCCTGCGCTGTCCCGCTCTCCTCGTGGTCTGTGACCAGTCTGCAAGGGCTGTGTAGGGCGCGCAGTGGGACAGGGTGGTCCGCAACTCAGTCCCGCGGGTGGCCTGAGTAAGGCGCCCTGAGAGACAGTGCCAATGTCCGCCTTCCTTGTTTCTCGTCTCGTCTGGATTCCAAGTCCCTCGTTGTGTCTGCCCTTCAGCGTCATGTTCTGATGTCGTTGCATCGACCCTGGTCCGGGATGCTGTCGCATCGACACTGGTCCGTGATGGTCTTCGCATCAGCCTTGGTGTCAAGTCTCGTCTGCGATGCCGTTGCATCGATCCTGGTGTCACGTCTTCATAGTCCCGGTGTCATGTCTTCAGCCCAAGCCTTCGTGCCATGTGATGCCGTCGCATCAACCCAAGTCTTCGTGCCATGTGAAGCCGTTGCATCAACCCAAGTCTTCGTGCCATGTGATGCCGTTGCATCAACCTTCTTGTCTTCGTGTCAAGGTCTGTCTGCCCTCAACCTCAGGCCAGGCCTGCTGCTCCATGCTGCTCGCAGCAGGTCCGAAAGGGCTCGGAATGGTCGGAGGACCATTCAACTTCCAACATCCTTGGATGTTGGCCATGGGAGCTTGCCGGCCTGGCGGAGGGTAGACCGTCAGCCATGCGGAGCCACCGTCAACCCTTGGCTCGGCCCTGAAGGTCTGGGTCGGGCTGAGGCCCATGGGCACACTAAACCACCAGAGTGTACAACAGAATGCAAGGCCTTTCGAGGCCGTACACAACAGAAACAGCCCACTCCCAAATTTTTTTAGATTCCTGGCAGAGGGTCATTGCTTGTCCACCACAGATCAGGACTGAAGGCTAAACATTGGTGACATACTGGAGATCGGGAGAATTGCAAATGGTAACCAGACTCCACAATCCGGAAGACCCAATGCTCCTTTAGTGATCTTCCTCCATTTATCAAAAAACAGCTGGATCCTCCCCCTTACTGGAGAAATTGCGATCTGAGATTCAAAGCTTGTCAAAAGCTAGGGCCCAGCTTCGTTGAGACTGCTGCAGGACCTTAGGTTAACACCTCTCACATGTCCGTTCTCTAGCCACAAATTATTGCTGTGGCAGCATAGGTGGGGTGCAATACTGTTGAAAATGATAGAATAGGCATCTCTGAATGAAGGGCCATTTATTAGAGAAGTATTAATTCCTAGGCAGAAGGTTGGTTAGGGCCTCCCAAGACTGGATAGCTACATGCTGTTCTTTAATCTGGGCAACAGTTTCTCTGACTATGTCTCTAAAGAGATGTCACTAGAAAATGGGAAGCCTAACCAACTTGTCATGAAAGTCTGCCCACAGGCTGCTCACCCTTATCCAAGCCATTTGATGTGCCCCGCTGGCTGTTGCAGAGGAACTAGCCACCATGTCAATTTTTTTTTGTTGGCCCAATAAAAGGTATCCAAATGGTAACAAATCAGAAGGGATAAATTAGGTCCACCAAAAACTGAAGAGATAAATAAGGTCCACCAAAAAGGTATCTCCATCTGCTGTTCCATTTGCCACTCATGGGCCCGACCGCAAGTAACTCACTCACCCCCAACATTGCACTGTTCTGTCTTCACACTGAGTGCCACCAAAGTTCCTACTGTTGCGGCCGGGAGCACCACCAACAACAACTATCACTGCAGCTTGTGATACCACTGATGCTCACCTCCTGGCATGGCCTGGAATGCTGCTGATATCTGTTTCTTTGCACTGGGCAACGCCGCCAATGCTGCCATGATTTTCACAGCCTAAGTGCTGCCAACTCCAGTGCATTTCCTTCACCTGATGTCCTCCTGGGCACACGCCTCTGTTCACAATTTAAAGGGCCCATAACAGGAAACACTCCATGTCATGCCTGCAGCCCTATAAAAGGGTCTCTCTGCCAGACCCTCATTGCCTTTGCAATGAGTTGCTTGCTCCTAGAGTTCCTATTCCAGCTTCTCGCTCCTGGAGTTCTTCCTATTCCAGTCTTTGCTTCTTCAAGATCTTCATGTTCTTTGTGGGAGATCCTCTATGTTCTTCCTTCCATGTTCCTAGTGTCTTGATGGTTCCTATGTCTTCTGTTCCAGATGTCAAGTCTCCCAAGTCTTTAGAGTGTTATTCATCTCCAGGATTCTCAGTTGTTGCTGTTGCTTCAAGCCTTTGGAAGTCCTTTGTTTTAAGGAAAAACATTTATTAGTTTCAGATAAACAAAGAAAACCAGTACAGTGAGGGAAAGGGGTTCAGGTCCCATCCCTGGTCCCAAGTTCCTGAGCCTGAGTCCCTGAGTCTTGTTCCTGGTCTTTGGATTGCCTTGACCCAGATTCGGTCCATGTCCGAGTCTCAAATCTAGAGTCTGTTCCGCCTTCAGCATGGTCCGCAAAGAGCCCGCAGGTTGTGTAGGGTGCGCAGCGGGTCAGGACTCTCCCAGAGTCTTCATCATATTTCCAGTGCCAAGTCTTCATCATGTTTCAAGCCCAGAGTATACCCCACATTCAGCATGGTCTGCAACTAGCCCACAGGCTATGTAGGGTGCACTGTGGCACAGGGCTTGTTCTGCATCTGAATCCTGAACCTAAATCTGAACCAGTACCTGAGTGTTCATCTAAGTTCCAAGTCTACTGTGCCTTCATCTAAGTCCTTGTCTCCAATTCATCTTCTGTCCTCAACCTCTGTCTGTCCTAACACACAAGCCGTTCCCAAGCAGGTCCAAAAGGGCTTTCAAATGGCCAGAGGGCTACCACATTGTGTTGCTTGTTTTACTCCTGTGCATGCAGGTTCAGCAGAATCTTCAAGTCTCCGTGTGTTTCCAAGCTTCTGTCCATCCTGTGCCCAGATGCGTTGGCCTATGCACGGTGCATAACTTGGAGCCTTGCCCTGGGGTTGTGACATGGTCCAAGGGCTCGCACTCACGTTCACATCCGAGCGCAGTCCGTGCTTGCAACTGATTGTGAAGGCCTCGTGACTCTCAACAGATGGCAAGGCCCTAATCCGCAACATCTGCAAAACCCTAATTTTGTTCAGTATAGAACCTTCCTTTTTTCTACTAGTTACTGCTGTATGAAATGTAAAAATATCCCTATAACAAGTATTATATTGTACCATTAAATAATCAGTACAAACACTATTGCATAGCTATAAAGCCGTATTCTATTAACTGGTATTACTTGTCACTTTAATCCCCCCCCCCCGAAACAGAATTATGCCATTACCATAGAGTGGCACAGACTACTGGATCATCAGGACACCATGGCATTCACCTGTTAATCTGATGCTATACTCAAATGACCAACATAGCTGCTGGCATCTTTTACATACCCTTTCATTATTGTTTTTAACACTAGAATAGGTGTTTCGCCTCTTAAAGCAGATTCATTAAGAGTCACAAAACATTTGCTTCATATCTTCTTGAAACATATGAATTGATGGAGATGCGAGACTTGAAATTGTTTATTTTGATTTCTGGCCAAACAGTGAACAATTATTTGTTTCAAAATTCTGGCAACAAGCAATATGATTTTGGGCAGGTGCCCGTTTATTTGAAGGATCCCTTTTCTCATACTAACCCTCATATTAACTCTTACTTTTTTTTGACACTCTTGATATAATGTATAAAAATGACTTGATGATTATTTTTTATTAGAAGCTTTTCACCTCGTAACTCTGTGGGTTGCATAATTCATGCATAGTTGTTTCCTAGGTCCCAAAAGTCATTTGATCCCCCTTTTATAAAAGAGCATAATATATCAAATCCATGGTCTTAACAATTGATATCTAATATTTTTAGAAGTGCTCTACATTCTCAGAACCATAATGTCTGCTATCTGAAAATTATTTTGGCTAATGTGTTGACATTTTCCATAGTGTTCCATTAGAAACAGTGCTTCTATTATGCATTAATTTCCTGCTTCTGTCCTGACTTTCCACTCTTGCACAGATGCTACCATTGTGGCTTGCACAACTGATGCAATGGCAGTTTTTCTTTATTATTATGCCATTTTTGTTGAAAAAAATATGCATTTTGAATACTAAATGTACTTTAAAAATTCTCTTTGGAAATTGTGTGAATAAAGGGTCAAAACACAATTTGTAGGTGATACTTTTTATGGGACTAACTTAATACATCTGTGACTAGCTTTCGAGAGCTATCCTCCTTCCATCAGTACAATTTTTGAAAGTTAGTCATGCACCTATTGAGTTAGTCCAATAAAAAGAAAAATTACCTATTGCTTGACCCTTTTTCTTTGACATTCAATTGAACTAACACACTTCTTTGGAAATAACCTCTTTAGGCCCAAGCCCGGATTTAGGCATAGGCAACATAAGCAACTGCCTAGGGCACTAAATTTTGAAGATGCCAAATATTCAGGTCAAAGAAGATCCTGCTTCCACTTGCTTTAGGGCTTTCTGCCAGCACAGCTTGAAAGGGGTGCTGCCATTGCACTCTACTTATGGACACCAAAATCTTACATGTGGTCTCTTTAGGCCTTTCAAACTCTACCTCATTTGCTTTTGCCATTGGCTGACCAAATATGCTCAATCCTGCCCTTCAAAATTCTAACAATGGAGACAAAAAGCTAGCTCCCTGTGATTTGCTTAAAATTTGAATGTTTTAGCCCCTAGTTTTCTCCCATCTTATTCATGAAAACTGATTTACATTTTTAATATCAGCATTGCATGATATAAGACAAGTTAGAGGATGCACTTAGCTCATGAGGAGGGATTCCAAAAAAAGATTAACAGGCCCAGAAGATTTAAAGCAATATGCTTCTTATAGTACCTGCCAGTTTTATATTTAGGCCTGCCTGTTCCAACTAGATTCCTAAGTGACTCACTTTACACAGTCCTATTTTAAAAGCCAATATGGAAATTTTATACTGGATCTAGAAATATAGGGAATGGCTATAAAAATCTGCATTCTAACTCTATAAAAACCTATGCTGTGAGGGGATGTTTATATCAGCACTTCCACATAATTGTCCTCTTTATACAGAGTTTTAAGACAATTCCTGCTACAAGCTGCAAAATACATTATCAGTCTCATTTTCCTCTTGCCTCAACCTTTAACCTCTTCACCCACAGCAATGTACACTCACAAACACTTATTTAGAATGCCGAATCTGTCCAATAATGCTGGTATTTACATTTCACACATAATTTTGCCTAAAGTAAAGGCAGAGTAACACTCCTCTCTTATACACTCTCTGATATGCAAACTCACATATCATGCAAAACATTTGGATTCTTTTAAGGCTGTGATACCTTGAACTGGACCAACATATGAAGTAAAGATGAAAATATATATGAGCTTTCAAGCCCTCTCTTCATACCCTGCTACTCCTCCAAGACAATGATCCAGGATTACCTCACTCTAATTACAGGCCCGCCAAGTTGCTTCAGGAATGTTCAGAGACTACAAGTTCAGCATACTTATGGAGTGTCCATGAAAAGTGTGCATCCTATACAGTATGAATACATTTATGATGTGCTCAATAATATCTTTGGAAATTATTTTTATGACTTCATATTTGACAAAACTCAAGTATCTCCCACTATTCAGCCATTTCAGGTTAAAAATAATTGTGGTGAATAAAGTTTGTATTATTAATTTTCTTTCTTTATCAAAACAGCATATTCATCTTTTAATGAATGATAATAACTTTTTATCTGCTTTGTTCTTGAAGCTGTGTAAGTGTGTGTGTTATATATAAGATATATAGTGCATATTGCTATTTGAGACACAAATGTTATTTAAACATTTCTAATCCACATGATCCTGCATTCAAATGTTTTACAATAGATCAATTCCTTTAGCAGAAACATAGTTAGAGTCATATCATAAAAAAATAATTTTGGACACAGAAACGTTACATAATAACACAGTAGGAAATTAAGCTCCATTGTGGCTTCTATTATAGATTTTTCACTGAGCTGTAAGAAAGGATGCAGTGGTTTATTCACAACTATATGTAAATAACAATAACACTGCTGTACCAGAAAAACGCTAGGGTCATGACCCCGACAAATTTGCAGAGAATGAAGAAGTTGTGATCACTTGCAAATTCTCATTCCAACTGATAAAAAGCTTGATGCTACAAAATCAGGTTTAATTATAAAGGAGAAAAACCTAAGAACAGTATTACTAATAGAAGATCATCAAGGACCAAGATACAAAATGAGATACCAATAAAATATGGCAGAAAGATACAGAAATAGTCCCAACTGACTTGAGATTACAGCCTGATTAAAAAAAATCTTTCACGTACATCTTGATATGTTATCTGCATATATTACACCCTATGAGCTCCAGAAGGAAGCTCCTTTTAGCACAATATTTGTATTAAGAAGCGTACCAGTAGTAAATTTGAGAGATCAAAATCATACCCAAAATATCCTGCCTTAAGTATGTTGTTCATTCCAGACATATGTGCAAAACAAATCTATTTGGAGAAAAAATCCTCACAAAAAAACTGTCATACTAGTCCCTGAAATATATTTCAATGAGGCCAGTTTGAGCACATGTGATATGAGTTTACTCATATTGTTTGCCACTTATCTGCTGATGTTTCAGTTTATTTGTGGTGATTCCTACAGTAGATCTCTTTATTCCTATGTGCTGGCCAATGCATTGCCTTGTAATATCTTTATGCATCCTCATATGCAATTTCTTCTACCCCTTCATATCACTGTTCTTCTGACCCTTGTTTCACATTCAAAATGTTCTCTCTACCTACTCCCTAGTGATAACTTTGCTTACTATAAACACATAATCACAGTCAAATTGCTTTTCTTGCTTTCTTTCCATTACTGTCTTACCTTCTATCTGAATGAGCTATTCTGCTCACAAATCTTCCTTCTTTCCTCCTTATATTCCCTTGTCACACAAGCTCATTAACATCTACCTATTAGCAATAGCAATCATATGAAAAATGGCCTTCCCTGAGTATAAAGTCTGCCTTTTCTGTATCTGCTGCATAATTATCTAAAGAAAGGATCTGAGTCACCAAAACCCAATGTACACAATCACCAAAAGTAACAATTTTTGTAGAGCCAATAAAAGATACCATATCTTCAAAAGTGTGCTAATGTATCTTGACCAAATATTGTAACAAACATTTTAATACACCAAATTAGATCTAGCTAATGTTCATATTATTTTCCCCAGGCTACAGCATTTAATATTTATCCACATTGAAGTATGGTCCATCATATTTATCCCCTTCATCTACTTGGTTTGTTACGGCTGTGGCTGCTGTGCTACCGCCTCACCACCAGGGGTCCCTCTAGTGCTGACTTTCCTGACAGGCCCAGTCCATCTCCTATGTCCACTCTATGCTCTGGGTGTGCCCTCTTAACCCTGCCTGACAGTTGCCTCGGTGCTTCGGCATCGAGCTCACCTGGGCTCCCTGCTCTAGCCTGCCTTGCGCGGCCTTCGGGCCTACCCTTGCCTTGCCTTGCCTTGCGCGGCCTTCGGGCCTATCCTTGCCTTGCCTTGCCTTGCGCGGCCTTCGGGCCTATCCTTGCCTTGCCTTGCCTTGCCTTGCGCGGCCTTCGGGCCTATCCTTGCCTTGCCTTGCCTTGCGTGGCCTTCGGGCCTATCCTTGCCTTGCCTTGCCTTGCGTGGCCTTCGGGCCTATCCTTGCCTTGTCTTGCCTTGCGTGGCCTTCGGGCCTTTCCTTTCCTTGCCTTGCCTTGTGCGGCCTTTTGGCCTTCTTCCTTGATTTCCATACCTGGCCTACGGGCCTTCCGTGTGTGTGTGTGTGGCCTACGGGCCTTCTGACCTGCCTTGCCCCGCTATTGGTGTGTGGCCTACGGGCCTCCCGTGTGTGTGTGTGTGGCCTACGGGCCTTCTGACCTGCCTTGCCCCGCTATTGGTGTGTGGCCTACGGGCCTTCCGTGTGTGTGTGTGTGGCCTACGGGCCTTCTGACCTGCCTTGCCCCGCTATTGGTGTGGTGGCCTACGGGCCTTCCGTGTGTGTGTGTGTGGCCTACGGGCCTTCTGACCTGCCTTGCCCCGCTATTGGTGTGTGGCCTACGGGCCCTCCGTGTGTGTGTGTGTGTGGCCTACGGGCCTTCTGACCTGCCCTGCCCTGCTTACTGTGCCCTGACCCAGCCTGGACCCAGACACTGCTGACTGCCGCCTGCCCTGACCCAGCCTGTACTTGACACTGCCACTTGCCGCCTGCCCTGACCCAGCCTGTACTTAGACACTGCCACTTGCCGCCTGCCCTGACCCAGCCTGAACCCAGACTCTGATTCTTGCTGCCTGCCCTGACCCAGCCTGGTACCTGACTCTGTTCGAGCTTCCTGTCTCTCTCCACCTGGAGCCACCCTGCTGGGTGGTGTGCACGACTCCTGTCCGGAGTCCAAGCGTAACATGGTTCATAGTTGTAGGCCATGGTATCATCATCGGCAAACTTAAGCAACTTCTGAGTTATATATTCTGAAAGACCATTAATAAAAATAACAAAGTCCAGTAATAACCACTAAGGGAATCACTTTGTATTTTTCTCTGTTATGAATGCAAGTTTTTCACAATATACCCTTACTTCTCTTTAACAACCAAATGAAAACTGATCTCTACATTTTACATCCACATATTGGTCCATTTCTTGAAAAAGTAGTACACACATTATCAAAAGTTTTGCTACTATCCAAATAAACCATGTCCACAAGTGCTTTGGTCACTCAAAAAGACTGTTTGAAATTATTTTTCAATAAACATATCTTGAGTTCTCAAACTAGAAAAGGAGTACTATATTTATTATTTGATTTATATTCCATTTTCAGACACTTCAAAATCAGGTACTTTAGCTATGTTAGCCAACCAGAAACAAAATTTGAAAATCAATGCAAGTCACTGCCTAAGGAAGGAAATTCAGTCTAAAACACTTGCATCTTTAAATATTCATTAGTTTTCTACAGGTATCATTTCTAAAGTACTTTGTTGGTTTTCTTTTAACCTGATTGTAGTTCACAAACAAAATTTCTGTACCAAGCAGATCTTACATATTCTAGGTCAACAATGTAAAACCCCATGGAGAATAAATCTCAGCACAACATACCAACCCCTGAAATGCATTTTATGTTTTTATTATATCCTTCATCTGTGATATTGTCTTTTGTTTTATAACACAGAATAGAGTGTACTCTTACTAAATTTAATCAAAGAACAAGGTATCAAAGATCACGTGCAATAAATTACTTAGTGGCTATTTATTCTGACCAATCTGTTTTAAGCCATTGATAACTATAAACCTAGCAAATAATTATTTAACTAAATGTCCAGAGGCAGGTAACCAAAGTATTAGTTACAAGTAAACGTACAATTGGCACCAGATAATGATCCAAGGCAATGCTAAACAGTTTATTAATAGATTAGACAGGAATAAGTGAAATAAACAGTATATTTTATGTTGCACAATATATCATAAGTTTTCCTTAAAGACATATGTCTTTAAGGAAAACTTATGATATTTTGAATTTACACAATCCTAGCATTTTGGGGGGGCCATTTCCCTGTACATAGCAATTTTACAGATGATCTATGTTCAGAAATATAATAAATAAAAAAGAAGGTATTTCAGGTACAATTTTGGCTTGCACAAATAACTGACAGTCTACCCTATTTTTTGCACTTTTGTAATGATGATGCAATTTGACAGCTCAAATGCAAAATGATGAATGTTTCACCATGGAAACATCTCAGAACAGGAGAATGATTATAGCACATGTAATTTAACAAGTTTTAGCTTTTCTCATAAATGCAGATAACATCCAAAATTTAGTATATTACACTTTTTGGAATGGACCATGAGAGAGGGCCTAATCAAACCTGTATTTAATAATGAATTAAGTCATCAGTGAAATGCAAATCATGTTTTTGGTAGTTTTCAACGAAAAGTAATTTATACATATGTATTTCTTGATATTATAGGTCAAAGATGCTTATACTTGCAGACTTACAAATAGCATGCTAACATTAGACATAAACTAGATATTAAGAGAAGAAACCATAGCAAAAAAAATGTTTTTAATTGTTAATATTTGTAAACCCCTAAAGATACAGATTGGTACAAAAAAAAACAAAAACTAAAGACTAAAGAGGTTAGGACTTTTCAGCTTGGAGAAGAGACAGCTGAGGGGGGATATGATAGAGGTGTTTAAAATCATGAGAGGTCTAGAACGGGTAGATGTGAATCGGTTTTTTACTCTTTCGGATAATAGAAAGACTAGGGGGCACTCCATGAAGTTAGCATGTGGCACATTTAAAACCAATCAGAGAAAGTTCTTTTTCACTCAACGCACAATTAAACTCTGGAATTTGTTGCCAGAAGATGTGGTTAGTGCAGTTAGTATAGCTGTGTTTTAAAAAAGGATTGGATAAGTTCTTGGAGGAGAAGTCCATTACCTGCTATTAATTAAGTTGACTTAGATAATAACCACCACTATTACTAGCAACGGTAACATGGAATAGACTTAGTTTTTGGGTAATTGCCAGATTCTTATGGCCTGGATTGGCCACTGTTGGAAACAGGATGCTGGGCTTGATGGACCCTTGCTCTGATCCAGTATGGCATGTTCTTATGTTCTGCACACATTGAAGTCCTGCAGACCACTGTGAAAAATCCTAACACTGCTTTATTTTAATATTATAGCACATACATTTTACACAACTGCAATCCTTTTTTAAATACTCCACAAATCACTCACAATTATTCACAAATGCATATACCATCAGACCCCTCTCGACCTGATACAACCGCTCAAACTACACACTACGACCAGACCAACAAGGGACGTTTATATGGGATCACTCTACGTTCCCCCGAATAAAATGGTACACAGACTAAACTTCAGAGAGCGGGCTTTTTCAACAGCAGGCCCCTCCATTTGGAATGCCTTGCCCTCTGACCTCAGACAGGAAACCTGCCTTCAGACCTTTAAAAAGAAACTCAAAACATGGTTGTTCGGCCGAGCCTTTCCGTGCGCCTAGACCAAATTTTACATCACTGAACTTTTAATGTACTGTTTTTCGCTACGCTTCACATAATCACTCATTATATCGCATAGATGTCTTAATTTTTAGAAGTATCCTTAGAGATTGGCTATACTAGCCACCCTCACTCTCTGTATAAAGTTTGCCGATTGTTGTATACTCTTGTTTTCCCCCCTTTCTTTTCCTAATCCCCAGTTGCTCGACCTTGTTATAATGTAACTTTTGACTCTGCAAATATCTGCCTCTTGTAATATGTTTATTGGCTATGTTATTGTTAAAACTTTTGTTCGATGTAAACCGAGTTGATTTGATCTGCATCAAGAAATTCGGTATAGAAAAACCTTAAATAAATAAATAAATAAACATGTTTTTGCACAAGCCTTAAATTTGGTACAATGAAAAAGTTCAATGTTCTCATAAATTTGTTTTTAATTTTTAATTTAATTTAAACCACTTTTTAGGATATTTAGCCCAAACAAAGAAGTGATGTACCAGTAAGAGGTTGTGTTTTGTTTTGTTTGCTCAATTCTTAAATCTAATAGACTCTAAACGGATAAGTAAATCCTTGATTCTAAGTGAAATCCACTGATTGTTTACTACAATAATAATACTAAATTTACCAGTCCACAGTCTACCTCTACCAGGACCTAGTCGCTACAGAGAGAGGCGAAGAATAATCAGGCCGATGCAATACCAGTGCATGGCTCAACACACAACTGGACACATGTTCTGTATGCGCGCCCATAACCTCCAATGCAAAATGAGGGAACAGGCGCAAATTCTTGAGAAGCCCAAAAATGTTAGGGGAAAGCAGAAAATATTGCTTTTCTGTAGTACCTCTGACTTAATATCGTGGAGATATTAAGTCAGAGAACCCGAAAAAGAAAAAAAAAAAACTTAAAAAAAACATTTTTTTTAAAGTGCACCAGCAGTCAAGTTAGAAAAAGGAATGCTCAATTAACGAGCATCTATTTTCCTAACCCGTGCCTGTGCACGTTAGAAAAACAGACGCTCGTAAAACTGAGCATCTGTTTTCCTAACCTGCTGACAGCCACCTCTCCTGGACGCCTGTTGCTGAGGAGGCGCTAGGGGCACACAATTTCCCCAAGCACCTCCTTTTTACTTATTTATTTATTTATTTATTTAAAAGTATTTATATACCGCTTTTTAAAATAAAATTTTATCAAAACGGTTTACAATATGTTAAAATAAAGTAAAAATAAAATATAACTAAAATAAACTTAAAATACATAAATTTAACTAAATAGCTAGATAAATGTTAGCTAAAACAAATTATTAAATAACAAAATAATAATAATGGTAACATGCCATGGGTAAGAGTAGGGAGGGTAAAAGGGATGGAGGGGGGGAGGAGAGGGGGGGGGGTAGCAACTTATCGAATTGTAATGTCCTAGAAAGAACATGGATGGGATAATAGAAGAGAGACGATAATGTAATATGTATCTGATGAGAGAAATTTAGGGGATGGAGTTTCATTTTTGATCGGGGAGATGTTTAGTGGGAATGTTAAATGCTTGTTGAAAAAAGAATGTTTTTAAAGCCTTTTGAAATGATGAGGATTTGATATTAAACGGAGTGGGTTGGGTAAAGAGTTCCAGAGAGATGGTCCTGCAACAGAAAAAGCGCTTTTCCTGGTGATATCTAATTTGGCCTGTCGTGGTGATGGAATGTCTAAGAGATTTTGAGTAAGTGATCTTAAGTGTCGGGTGGGTTTGTAAATGCGGAGTAAGGTGCAAAGCCAAGTGGATGTAGAGTTGTAAATTAAACTATGAATGATTGAGATTACTTTGTATTTTATCCTGTATTTTATGGGTAACCAGTGAAGGGAATGTAAGATAGGTGTAATGTGATTGCGAATGGAGGTACCGGATAATAAGCGAGCTGCACTATTTTGAACTAATTGTAGCGGGTGAATTGATGAGTCAGATAGACCTAGATATAGAGCGTTACAATAGTCTAGACCAGAAAATATAAGAGATTGTAGAACAGTCCTGAAATCACGATAGAAAAGAAGAGGACGAAGACGTTTCAGAAGCTGTAATTTGTAGAACTGTGGCAGCCCATTTAAATATTACATCAGGTGCCCTGGAGTGGTGCATCAGCACATGTTTGGAGAGTGAGGGCCCATTTTCCACGCACTGATACTGCATCAGCCTGAATGAGTCAAGAGATTGTCGCTGGTTTTGAGGTACCTAACCTTTGCTGGGCATTTGTTTTGGAAGTTGCACCAGCTCCCAAATAATGACATCTTCACTGGCTGGCATGCCCTGTCCTGCACCACCCTCTCTTTCTGACCAAACTATCAGTTTGCCTGATGGGGCTTGAGGCATTGAAGCTTTGGTCCTCGGGTCTGTTGGAATGTTCTGGAGAGGAAATGCTAAGAGAAAATCAACGGGTGCTGTCCCTTTAAATGAAAAGAGCTGTGGGTAATCACCAATCCCACTTGTGAGTCAGGGGAGCTCTATATGGTCTGCACCAGCCCCTCCCCCACGTTCCCACTTGTGGAGCCGGGGGTGGGCACCTGTGTCCGGTAATGCTCATCCCGCTCAGCGGCTCCGCGGACACGGAAGATGCCCCTTTGGTTGTTGCCGGCTCTCAGCCCGACTCCAGAATAGTGCCCGGTCCCCCGGCCGGCGGCGGCTCCAGCAGCGCTACCTACCCCCGCAGGCAGCCCGAGGCTGGAACACCGCGAGCCCTCCAGGTTTCCCTCCGACCAACTTCTCCCGCCCTCGGTGGGGGCCGTCGGCTCTGCTCCGCGATTGGAGGGGGCCAGGGTTACCTGGTCAGCACGAGTCAGAGAAACTATCCTGATAGGTCACTAGCCGCGTGCCCGAGGCGCTTCCGCTCTAGAGTCGTTTGGCCCAGTGGAACTTAAATATAAATGAAAGAAAGGGGGGGGGGGGAGGAAATGGACCCCAGATCCTACCTATTCCCCTGCGTTTTACCATCTTGTGAAAGGGCAATGAAAGTTGCAAGGAAATGATCATATCGGTTCAGAACAAGTAGCACTTTAATAGTTTCAAACTCCTGTAGCAGTTAGTTTACAATACCTACCAACTGGCATAGGAAGTCATTTCACTGTATTTGTTAAGAGGATATGCTTGTCTAACTCTCAAGCAGGAAGAAAGAGTGAAGATGGCACCGCATGCCAGCTAGTAATTTTATTTCAGAATGATTAACTATTTGTTGCTGCTCTTATGCGGGTATGAAGATAGGAAGGTAGTTGGCAGGGAATTAAGCAATAACGTGCCGAGGGTGCTTGGATCTGAAGTGTCTTATAACGTCAATTATAAATAGACATTGCTAATATTAAATGCACTTGGTAGACTGCCCTCAAATTACCATTTAAGATTATTTTTTCTTGTGTCTGCTTACTTAGTTCAAACTATATCCTCATGCCCATTTACCTTGGTGAAAGCCATAAAGCAAAGACGGGGGTTTTTTTCTTTCATAAAAGCAACAAAAAAAAAAAAACCACCCATAAATAAAGTCAGTCAGACAAAAAGGACTGAGCATGTGTTCGCCCAGTACATGCATATACATTTCTTCTTACCTGAAGAAGAGTTTGGAGAACAGATTTGCTTTTTCAATGGGTGATCGCTGCATGGCGTGTTTGCAGGGCTGCTGGTGTGTGCTGTGCAGCTAGCTGTGACTGCTAATTTGCTAAATCTCACTAGTCCACTCCGTGCCTGCTCTCCCACCTTATTCACTTCGGGCTCAGGATGTCACGCCCTCCTTCCCTCCCTCCCTCCCTGGCTCTGCCTCTCTGCCCAGGTTCAAAAAGAGAAGCAACAGCCTGTTCTCCCGTTGCCTCCCCTCCTTCTCACTATCTCTCTCCCTAGAGCAGTAGGAGGAGGAGGAGGAGGACAGTCCCAGGCTCTTAATGTGTCTCCTTGCCTACAAGGGTCACATTGGACTCCAGAGCTTTCCTCGCCCGCCCTCCCTCCCTCCTTGCCTGCCTTTTCTTTCCCTTTGGCAGGGTTGTGCAGGGGAGAGATTGTCTCTGTGCTTCCTCTCCCTATGGCACGGACAGTCTCTAGCCGCCTCTATCACACTGTTACAGGACAGTCCTGCATATGAGAGGGGCTTCCTCGCTGGCTGTCTTTCACTGGCGTAGGGTTGCCATGATTTTTATTAGCATATTGTGATGAGGATGATGATGATAATGATGATGATGATGCAGTAGAAAGGAGCTCAGCTCTCCTTGCTTGTTACTTCATGAGGCTCTCGCTCAGCAGCAGAGGTAACAAACTAAAACCACGTGCAGGTCAGGCAGCAGAAAGCCCCCTGAGCCCGAGTTCCGTATCCTCTCATCCTTGCCCCCCCCCCCCCTCATGTCAGGGTGAGTTCCGGGTGCCGTGGGAGTCCCGCAAGGTGCCACCACGCATTGTACTGCGCCCTTGTTTCTTTTCCAAGATCTTTAAAAATAACCAAATGCCCGTGTGTAGTTCGGGGGGTGTTCCAGCCCCGAACTCTGCTATGGGGCGTGAGAGGGAAGGGTTCCTGCTCCGGTAACAGGATCGGGGTTATTCTCTCTTCCAGATATTGGCCCGCGTTCGTCTATTTCCGGCCTTGACGGATGATCCGAAGAGAACCACTTTTTGAAACTTGCTTGCAAAGCCGGGAAAGAGAATTGTCATTACTGGCAGGCGCGCGCGCGCGCGCTTGGGAAGTGAGGGCACAGGACGGTATCGCACTGCAGGATCATCTGTGACGCCGCAGGTTACTACATCTATCAATGCTGGGAAAGATCCAGACAAACTACTTTTCTTCACTGTTAAGGACCAGATTCATTGTCTCCCATTTTGTGCCTATGGGGAAAACCCATTGACTCAGGTACTTAAGACAGCAAACCTGAGGAACTTCCTGATCCTTGAAAAAGTTTCTGAGACTGAGATTCCAAAACGTAAAGACGCCCTGGTGTCAGCACCTGGAACCGTCTTTCAAGGTCTTGGGAGAGCAAATTTTATTTGGCTGAAATATCGAGGTAGGGTATCTATTTGTTAGTTATACGATGACATTATTGTAAAACATGTGCTTATCATTAAATGAGATCGATGTCGGACATCTGGTCAGATTTGCCACTCGTTTGTCCCGAGCCCTTTGTTCATTCAGTTTGTATACGGAAGCCAAGCCAACTGTGCAAGGCTGTCCCTAAACTTACACTGTTGGCCAAAAACATCGTCCTGTGTTTCGGAATGGGGAAGTATCTTATATTTTTTATTTTCATATGCACTAATTATCGATCAAAACTTTTAGATTACATTGAATGTGATGGCCCCAAACTCTCGCCATCCATCAACATTTGAGTTTTATGGGAACCCTGTCTTTCAGATCTTTTTTTTTTCTTTATTGCTAGTTTGCCCTGCACTGCACTGTTATGATTGGTTTATGGAACTGTTTTCTGTCAGTGATATACTGATTTGACAGAAAATTCTTTTTACACCTGCACTGGTTACAGTGATCAGCATTCACTTCCTCTTCTCTTCACAGTGAGGACCTCATTTATCACAGTGTTCACATAGGCACATAATAATAAATCAGGACCTTGGAAGAGACTGTTCGGAAATAAATGTAGAACAGTATTTTGTATTAGTTAATGTTAAGTGCAGGAGTTTTCTCCAGAATTTCTACCACACCTATTTAATTCAGTAGTGATTAAACATCAACTAAGAAAGAACTAACTCAAGCAAAACTACCTGTGTAAGTGAGATTAGCTCTGCCAGTGATCTTCAATTTATGTTCTATGTTCTTATGTTCTTAACTAAGTACCAGCTGCTGCATCCTAAACATGAGTATCCACTCTATAGTCCTTGAAAGTTAGTGGGAAACAATATTTAAAAAGCTAATATACATGACACATGGGCACCACTTAGGGCAAAAACAGTATCTGAAATCACAAGCCAAGCTGCATAAATATCTGAGACCTTTGGCCCATAGTATTTTTTTCTCATCCTGCAAAAAATATTTGACCAGACTGGGAGATATTCAGCTTTGCCTTGTGGATATTTATTTACTCCTGTACATACTTTTTGTATACCTCTACATTTTGCAGAATAAGAGACAGCGACAGTAAAGAGAGGAAACTAACAATGGTTTTTCTCTAAATTATGAACTGTGACATCAGGAAAAACATAAGAGCATTAGAAATGCCATGTTGGGTCAGACCAGTGGTCCATCGAGCCCAGCATCCTGACTCTGACAGTGGCCAGTGCAGATAGCCTGGCAAATCTTAATATGAAAATTTCTTGTAGCTCTCCGCAAGAATTAAGAGGCTGAGAAATCAAAGTCTAGCTAGCCAATAATTATTTATGGAACTGTCCTCTAGAAACTCCTCCAAATCAAGAGAAAATTTTGGGTTACTAGTAAAAGATTCCTACCTAAAGAATCCATCCTGAAAGTTTTAGGGAGACAGGAATGATTCATGGACCAATGAATAGATAGATAGTAGAATGGATAGGCAGATACTGTGAAATGCTTCTTCTTCTCTTTATATGCTGTTTGTGTGGAAGATTTACCTCTGTTTTAAATCCATGACTAGCACATTTCCAGTCTGCTTTTTTTTTTTTCAGAATCAGTTTCCATATTTTCTATTTCTCTGTACAGTAATTCCAAGAGGTAAAAATATTATTTCTCATTTGCAAATTGGTATAGGATCTGTAAATGTGCTAATCTAAGGCTGCTGGTTGTGAACAGGGTAAGGAAAATAGCTCACATTAGGTAGTGCTGTATTGTTATTCCTATGCCAGTCTGCCCTTACACATTCCAACCAGGGACTTGAAGTTAGCGCTTTGCACATGTTACAGAAAATCATCAACAGATAGCAGCTCCACCTTCTGGAATTAAGGCACAGAGTGTCAGAATCATAAGCAGAAGGTAACAATATGTAATATGTCAACAATGTGTAAACGCCTTAATATAAAATTGAAAGAGCATGTACAGTTGTCACATAATAGATAGGCACATTGAGAGAGAGATAAAGAATACATAAGGCTTCTCTGTTAGTGCAGGCTGTAATGTCACTGCTCACGGTCGAGGAGAGACCTCTAATTTATAGGTGGTAAAATTCTAAGTGGTTATGGAAGCACCACTTTTCCTCTCAAATGAGATGTACAAATAAATCCTAAATAACAGAGCTAACTGATATCTTTTATACTTGTGTCAAGCTTAAATGTCATTTTTTGTATTGTCGCTTTGGTGTGTTTCAGTGTAATTACCATCCCCAATGACTGTAATATTACAGGGCACAGTGAAAGCTCCCCTTTTCTGTCATTTTTTTTTGTGCCATTTCACAGTTCAGCAACATTAGGAGTTAATTTAGCATATCAAATTAAATGACACCTTTTGATGGCCCGAAAAAAGAACCCCTATACAATTCAAGCAGTACACATCGGGAGGACTGCACGTCACACGAGTCCGTGAACAAACCCATAGCCCCAGAAGAAAGTATGGTTTCAGATCAGATTTTATTTGTCATTGTATAAAGTTACACTAAAGATAGATATATATAGATGTGGTGGCCTAAATTAAAATAATTCAGATCTCCAGCAGATATAACTCTGGGTGTGTTCTTACCGGATAAGAGCACAATGTAAGGTTAAAGCCATGAAAAAGATCACAGTGCACGTATGAATTGCTGTGCAAACGCACATCTTGTTATGTGTTATGACTTACAGTGCATGCACATACTGTACTGTATATACAAGGCTTAAAACAATGCTTTTCTAGCACCCAGTTAGAAAGAACCCTAATGAGGGATGGTATATGTGTAAACAGAATTTAAAGTTCAGAGTGGGATAACTGCTCTTCCTTGGTGCCTGAAGGCACAAGGACGAACTTAACCCAGAACATGTGGTCATCACAGTTTGAGCACACACCTTGTCATTTGTTATTGCTTACATGTACACATTGTATGTGCAGGACCCAAAATATTACTGTTCTAGCTTACCACGGATAGGTAATTTGTAAAGCAAGTGTTTTTTTCATAGCCAGAATATGGCTCTGCAGAACTCTGTCATACAATCTGAAGTGGTCACCATTTTGAGATGGGGGAGGGGAAGGGGGAAGAGTGATTTAGGATATGGTTTAGAGAAGGAAACTGACACATCATATACAGAATGTTTTGTTTAAAGTACAAGTCAATGGAATTTTGTGGTGGGAGTAACACCAACATGTTAATCAGTTTTAAGCCAACAAGTCAATCAGTGCAGTTAACCACAAACCTGAAATAATGGTAATTAGATCAGGCTTAGAATGAATGGAAAACAACAAAATCTTCAGGGTAATGGTTTCCTTTCAGGAAAACAGAGGTCCATATTCAATTCGGACTTCTCTGGTTAAGTGATGTTGTTTCAATATTTGGCCACACTTAGCAGCTGCCACTTAGCTAGATAACTATAAATAGTTAGCTGGCTGTATGGGGGAATGAGATGGAGGTATTCTGGAGTGAAGCAACTTATCCGGCTAATTTAGCCAGATAAGTAAAGATATTCAACCTTATCCAGCTAACTTACAGGGTCATTTGTCAAATCACAGGTAACATCAAGCTAGGTTGAGAGAACATTGTACAGATCTCATCGTTGTGTGAGTTTCCTCACTCCGAAGGACATCAGATCTTCAGAGGAGTGTATTGTCCTGTTCGTACGTCTCACTCTGCATGTAAAAGTAGCCTCTAACCCCTACACCACTACCTAAACCTCACCTTGAGTTACTAGGTGGGCCTCCTATAGAGATATAAATATCTAACTACTACAAGGGCCTTGTTGGTAGTCTCTCTCTCTCTCTCCCTCCCTCCCCCCAGAGGTGAAATGAGCCCTTTGCAGGTAGGGTAATACCTATGTGAAGTGTGCATATTTGATAATTAGGCAATTACCATAAAACATGCCCCTTTTTCTATCACATGCAATATTTACAGCAAATTGATAAATCTAGGCCTTAGATGAATAAGTTAGACTTGTTATTGAGCAGATCTAAATTTAGCTGGATAAAATTGTCCACACTGCGCAAAATGCCAGCCAAGTTAGTGGGATATGTTTATCCGTTTAACTTGCTCAGCTGGATAGTGGCTGAATATGGACCTCTAAGTGACTTATATTTTAGAGTATTATGTATTTATATTGGACATATGCAGCTCACAATATGTATTTATTATTATATATTTATTGTAGTTTATTTTACTTATACACCACCTTTCCATACAAATGCTCAAAGCGGCTGAAATATGATATACATAGCGATACAATTAAAAATATCAGATTAATAAAACAATGCAACAGGATAAACCAACAATACATTAATAAATCAATAAATATAATAACCCACTAAACACTGATAAAAATGAATAAGAAAGACATTGAAACAAACTTAAGTAAAAACAAAAATTAAACAAACAAAACATTAAGATCCCAGCTAATCCCCAAACCCACATTCAAAAAGGCAGGTTTTAGTCAAATATCTACATGACAAATACATTCCAAAAGATTACAAAATACATTCTGAGAATTCCAAAGCTGTGGTGCTATACAAGGAGGCAACCCATCCTCATGTTCTAGCTTATTCATGGCGGAATACATCAGAGATCCTTTTAGGTAGATCTTAAAGCTCAAGAAGGAACATACCATGACAAGTGTTCTTTTAGGTATAAGGGTTGAAGACATTCAAGGTCCTGAAAGCAAGCCTTTCAATTTAAAGATGAATACATTCACAATCAGTGATGGATTTAGATTTTTGCCACCCCCCTAGGCACTGTTGGTGCTGTCACCCCTAAGCCCCTCTCTCTCGCCACCTCTCCCCCCACTCTCCTCCCCACTAGAAAGGTTGGACAATAGGGAGGAGAAGGCTAAGGTACAGGCCCACAATTTCCCATAGCAACTCGGGTAGATTCTGTGTCAAGAATTAGAAAATTCTGAAGCACATTGACATGTGCATCATCTCTATTATAAAAAAGAAGTCCTTTTCTAACCTTGCTTGTATCTGAAGCACATTGACATGTGCATCATCTCTATTATAAAAAAGAAGTCCTTTTCTAACCTTGCTTGTATCTGAAGCACATTGACATGTGCATCATCTCTATTATAAAAAAGAAGTCCTTTTCTAACCTTGCTTGTATCTGCATAATATATTTATTTTCTTTGGGTGAAGAAAAGAGTTCTCAAGTGTCAGCACAGAGAGATTTTGGGGATAGGGAAAGGAGAAAGAGAGGGAATAGGTGAGAGGATGAGAGGACAAGGGACTGAGAAGAGTAGAAGAAGGAGGACTAAGATTGAGGTGAGGAAAAAGTGAGAGGATTGGGGATGGGGAAGGAAGAGTGAGAAGGAGAGAGGACTGGGGCTGGGGGAAAAAAGGGAGAGACAATCAGGGATGGAAATGATGGGAGATAGGGAAGATAGGGGGAGGATCAGGAATCTGGGATGGAGGGAGAGGCTGCAAGGTTCTGTGATTAAGGATGTGGTTTTATTAAAAAAAAAACCTTTCCTGATTCATTTCATTTTATGAAACAAAAGGAAAACAAACCAAAAACAAGTTGTCACTACTGCAAAAAATAAAATAAAATCCCAGAGCTCCCCCAATCCCCCTCAGCCTCATCCTCCCACTCCTTCTGGATCCTTTTACCCTCACTTGTTGAAAATGTCTTCACAGGGTAAGTGCAATCCCTGGTCACGTCTGTTCAAAATGGGCAGATGGGCAGCTGTGGGCCCGAGACTGGTGCCATCATAAATATTTGCCATACAAAATGGTGCCGGCCTAGCCAACACCATTTTGTATGGCAAAAAAATGTACAATAGTGCCAGTCTCAGTTTGCCAGTGCTGTTTACAATAGCAACAGCTGCGGGACAGGAGCAAACAGGGAACGCTCCTACGCTGGGAAACTATTTTCAATAAGATGGTAAGTCTGGGGGGAAGGGGCTGAAGAGGATTGGGGAAGAGCCCAGGAGTGTGGGGAGGGCATTTGGGGCAGTGATAACCTTTTTTTTTTCACTTTTGGTTTTCATTGCTTTTTAATTATGTTTTATCAATTTCATTTGTTATTTGTTCTTTTGTTGTAAAGAAATCAAAGAAAAAAGGAAATGAAATGAGGGAATAAAACTCCATTTTTCCTCAATCCCTTATCTGGGATTGAGGAAAGGGAAGAGGAAGAAGAGAAGAGGGAGGATCTGGGATCAGAGATTTTGGAGTGGGGTCCAAAAAGTAGGGAAAAGCAGGCAGAAATGGAGGTCTTGGGGATAGAATCTAAATTGGGGTAGAGTGGGGTGGAAAAGATAGGTATCCCGACCTCAGCTCCTTATATCCCAATCCCAATTAACCTCCCACACCCACACCCTTCATTGATTGCTTCTCTGTCACACACAAAGACTTGCCCCCTATTGTTCTCTTCTCTCTTACATACCTCTAGCTGATCCCCCAGCCCCTCTTGAACCCCTATGATCCCCCTATCAGCTGTTCTTTGCCTCCCCAAAATGATCCCCCTATCCTCGTTATGCCTCCTCCAGCTGATGCCGTCTCATTCCCTCAGTAATCTTTCTCTCAGTCCCTCCTCCTTCCATCCCCATTCCCTTGACCCCCCCCCCTCTCATCCTCAGCTCGGGGCAGGAGGGGAGGGGATGGATTAAGGAGTAGAGTGGTTCTTCTTTGTTCTATATTATTTATTCCAGGCATACCCTATCCCCTCCTGTTCCTTACAGAGGACAGGAGGGGAGAGGCAGAATAAGGGAGCAGGGCAGATTTTCTTTGCTCAGTGCTGTCTGTTCCAGTCTCACCCCCTCCCCTCCTCTCTCCTCCTGGTCTCTGGGAGGAAAGGAGCTGGAGCAGGAAGCAGAGAGCTGTTCCCTGCTGAGTGAGATTCAGCTCAGATGGTAAGCAGCTAATCTTCAGCAGGCCTGCTGCCCCCACATTTTTGCTGCCTAAAAGCACACTGAGAAACTTGTTTCTCAATGTATGAAGTGGCACAGTTCTTCACTAAAATGAGCTGGAACCAATCCACAATTTTCTTGTGATTCCACTTCATTCAAATATTAGGGAATGAGATTTGCAGGAAATTCTTTTGTAATAAAGTCTATCCAAATGTAGAACTTTATTGCAAAAAAACCCTTAACCACACCTCTCTGAGGTAAATTTTGAGTCAATCATTGACTTGCCTGTTTGTTTGTTTTTGGTGGGTCATTCCATAACAAGTTGTCCAGGGGTCCACGCTCAACCTCCTCCAAATCAAAGAAAATTTTGCATGGATGTTCTCTTGGGTCTCAAACAAAACCGTACTAAATTTTTCACCTGGATCTTCATTGGTTGGAGAGGTAGAGGCAGTTGAATGGAGGTCACCTCTGAGTATCATGCTCCACGCAACCTAAAAAGGCCATTTTGTCCAGGTCAGGGGCGGATTGGCCTATCGGGGGATCGGGCATCCCCCGGTGGGCCGATCGCTCCAGTCACGTGGTCTGCCGTGCACGGCCGTGACAGAGCCGCGCTCGGCAGACCACGTGATGTGTCCTGGTCCGGCCTGGGCGGCGAATACCCGGGCCAGTCCGACATCGTGAATCCGCCGCTGTTCCAGGTGCTGCAGCCAAACACCTTTCGGAGCCTCAAATTTTGTGAATTTGTCCAACCCCTGGTGGTAAGTCCCAGTGCAAAGTTTGGAACATAACATGAGCTTGCCTCACTTATTTTGAGTCAGCAAAGTATGTGAAAAACTTTACAAAAGAAATATAAGACCTACTTTGACTCCTCATTGCTCCTGACCTGTGCTTTGATTCAGGTCTTGACTGGACCAGTAGTCATGGCCCATGGCATATACATATACAATTTGCACTAAAAGGCTTTACAGGCAACTGGAAGCAAAGATATAATTACATAAAGACACAATGTCACCTTTTTAATGCAAAGTTTTGCCAGTTTTCAGGTGCAAATATCTCTATTGTGTAGTTGTAAAATCTTTTAATGTTTATGTCATTTGAAAGAGCATCTTTTTGTGTACAAATGTCACCCTGTTTCATTTTGGACCCAATCTTGCATTGGTCAAAATTAAGGCCCCAGTGATATGCATTATTTGTATGCATGGCCGCTATGTTCAAAAGAGGCATCTTTGGTGCCCTGCTGTGTAACACGCAAATGAGTTAGAGATGCGAGGTTTTACAGTGCGGTGAAGCTTGTTGTGGTTAACATGCTTGTAGCTTATGATACATCTTTGCTTTGACATCATTTTATAAATGACCCCTCAAACTGGACATTTTATTGTGCTGTGTTATTTACTGTAGGCAAGCCTGAACATGCAAAAGTATCACCTTCACAAGGAACTATTAGTTCTGGGGGAATTCTGCGCTACTGCAGAGCGCAGAATTTGCGCAGAATTCCCCCCCCCCCCCCCCCCCGTGCAGAATTGCCATTTTCTGCGCAGAAAATAGCAGAAGAGACCCTGGCATGCTGTGAACGGAGCACTTCCAAGTGTGCCGTGGGATGCGCTCCGCAGCGAAGATGAAGGTCCCGGCGCATCGTACATAGCAAAGAAGGAAGGCCCCCGTGTGCCACGAGCGGAGTGTGCTCCGCTCACGGCAAAGATGGAAGGCCCCGGTGAGAGAGAATGTGTGTGTGTGAGAGGGAGGAGGGGAGGGTGAGAGAGAGCAGGAGGGTGTGAGAGAGAACATGGGAGGTAAGAGAGCAGGGGGATGCTTGAGTGTGGGTTTCAGAGAGAGGGAGCCTATATGAGGTGAGAGGGTGTGGGGGAGGCAGGGGTGGATTGCCCTATCGGGGGATCGGGCTTCTCCCGGTGGGCCGGTCGCTCCCATCAAGTGATTTTTATTTTTGACTTCCCAGCCAAAGAGAAGAAGACGGTCTGTTAGCACTGCGGCCCGAAGAGAAACCTGCGGAGCTGCAGCAGAGCCATCCTGCCACAGCCAGAAGACAGCCATGCAGGGCCGTAAAAGAGGCCTGCAAGGCCGCAGCAGAGCCCATGCTGGCCAGAAACAGCTGAAAAATGGAAGAGAGGCCGCAAGCCCCTGCCAGAGTCCAAGCAGAAGGGGCTGTGAGCCGCTGCTGGAGCCCAAGCCAGCAGCGGCTGAAGAAAGGAAGAGGGGCCGCGAGCTGCTGTCAGAGCCCAAGCTGGTGGCGGCTGAAAAAAGTGAAGACAAGCCCAAGTGTCGCCGCCAGAACCTGGGAGAGTGACGTCGCTGCCAGCTGCCACCGCCGGAGAAAAGAAGACCAGGCCGGCAGGGGCCAAAGAAAAGAAGACCAGCCGGCGGGGGCTGAAAAAATGAAGACTGGCGCTGCCAGCTGCCGCCGGAGACGAGGCTGGCGGGCCAGAGATGAGCTGTTCAGCTGGGGGCTTTTGTGTGTGTGTATTTGAAACTGGAAGGGTGCATCTGTGTCTGTGTGACGTGTATGTGAGGCAGGGAGGGTGCGTCTGTGTGTGTGTGACATGTATGTGAGGCAGGGAGGGTGCTTCTGTGTGTGTGTGGCGTGTATGTGAGGCAGGGAGGGTGCTTCTGTGTGTGTGTGTGGCATGTATGTGAGGCAGGGAGGGTGCTTCTGTGTGTGTGTGTGTGGCATGTATGTGAGGCAGAGAAGGTGCTTCTGTGTGTGTCAATGTGTGTGTGCGAGAGAGAGATGGAGCATGTTTTTGGCTGGCTGTGGCTGTGAGAGAGGGGGCATGTGTGTGATTGAGCCTGTTTGTAAGTGAGATAGAACATGTGTGTGATTGAGAGCTTGTGTGTAAGTGAAATAGAAAGTGAAGAAAACGGAGATCGGTGTGTATAAAATGCCCTTTATTGAAATTTGCCCGACTCTGGCCGAGTTTCGGTCTTTGGTCAAGAGCTGCCTCAGGGGCAATAGACATTAGCAGAGCTTATCGCATGCCTGCAAGGCTGATGTAATAGTAATTGCGTGTCCACTTTTAAAATGATCTTTCATTCTTATTCTGGTTGTGCACACATCTGTGTGTTACAGCATATGATTATGCAGTACGGCAGCTGAATCGGTTATGACACAGGCTGCAGGAACAATTGTATTAGGTGGCTCTCGTACCCAATGCCGTACTGCATTTTATACACATTGATCTCTGTTTTCTTCACTGCTATACAGCTAACTGGATTGGCTTCCGATTTGTTTTCTAGTGAAATAGAGAGATCATGTGTGTGATTGAAAGCCTGTGTGTAAGAGAGAGCGAGAGCATTGTGTGATTGAGAGAGACTGACCAGAGAGGTGACATATGTATGTGTGAGAGAGACTGATCAGGGAGATGACTGGTATGTGTGTGCTTGTGTGTGTGTGAGAGAGAGGGAGAGACTGGTTGGGGAGATGATTGGTGTGTGAGAGACAGAAACTGGTCCTGAGGGTGTGACTGGTGTGTGTGTGAGAGAGAGAGAGAGAGAAGAGACTGGTTGTGGTCCCTAAGGAAGAGGACCGTGAGGACAGCTTCAGCAGCTACTGCTGCTTCTGGTGTGGCCTGCAAGGGAAAGGAGTAGAAGAACTGCTGGAGAGGGTAAGTAAAGGTGGCTTTTTAAGTTCATCTTTCTTGATTGACTACCATTTTAATTATTGGGTAGTATGATGTGTCTGCTGTTTTGAAATATTTTATTGGTGTTTGGTAAAGCTTTCAAAATTTGCATGAGTCTTTAATTATTGGATATTCTATTCATCAGCTGTTTTGAAATTATTTTATTACTATGATTTTACTATTATGATTAATTTTCACATGGTGAAAATGTGGAATGGCTGAACGCTGCAATAAGGGTACATACACCCCAGAGAGATCTGAGATCCACCAATAAAAGCTTACTGTCCATTCCTTCGATGATCTCAGCAAAACTAACATCAGTAAGGGAAAGAGCCCTATCACTTGCTGCTCCAAAAATTTGGAATAACATACCAGTTGACATTCGGCTAGAACCAAACAGAATGGCATTTAGAAAAAAAGTCAAAACATGGCTTTTTCAGCAAGCGTTTAATGATGGTGACAGTAATTTGTGAAGTAAAAAATCACAAAAAACAAAAGAACTAAAGGCTGAGGTGAAACAAAGTTGAGTTAGTCACAGTGTTGAATGTTGTTGTCTAGATGTCTCACTGTTAGGCCATTATTATGACAATTGTAATTGAATTGTTGTTATATTATTTGTAATTTTGATTTTTTAGTATAAATGTTTTTATGTAATCTTGTAAACCGATATGATGGTTCCCACCAAATACCAGTATAGAAATTTAAATAAATACATAAATAAATAATGATTTATATATTTTGATTTTATTGATTGTTTCATGAGGAATGGTGAAATTTTTGTTTTTCCATTGTTGCACTGTATAGAGTCTGGCGTGATGCGCTTTACAGTTCAGTTTTTGTCTGCACATTTCTATTTATACTTTATGTGGCTTTATTCTGTATTTGGTGAGAGTTTGTGTTCTGCATGCAAAGACTGAGATGAAGCATTCTTTTAACATGTGGTTTCTCTGTAGGGATCTGTAGTAGCTTGGTCTGTTCTGTTTTCCTGATAGGAGGTGTAATGATATTTTAGATTCTGGTGTAATATTTTTGGTATTCTTTTTCATAGGTAGGGTTGTTATTCGTTGAGTGTTGGCAGATAGTACTGTGTTGATACGGGAGGACCATGCCGAAATATATCACGATAGATATGATGCCATATGAATTCCAAGATGCAAAGTTTTCTTGTTGGCATCACAACAGTGAATGAAATTATCACAACAACGTGTATATTAATTTTACCTCAGAATGCTCACTTGTTCTGACTCTGAGATTAAGCCCATCAGTTCAAGCTGCTAGTGACTGTGGAACAGTGTATTGTTGAACTGCCACCTGCTCTTCTACTGAAAATAGTAAATGTTCTCAAACTAATAGGTTTCTTGTTGAATGAAAGTATTTACTGAAATATTTTATAAATGATATATGTGGGCGCGGCCCATGGATTTTATAACATGTTCGTGCCGGGTAGCTTTTTTTTATGTTTTAAGGCGTGTGTGCATATATATGTAAATTATATTGTATGTGTAATTGGGTACCCATGGGCCAGTATGGAGAAAAATCCCCCGGGCCACTATTTTCCCACAATCCACCCCTGAGGGGAGGGGAGAGTGAGAGAGCAGGAGGGTGTGAGAGAGAACATGGGAGGTAAGTGAGAGGAGGGATGCTTGAGTGTGGGTTTCAGAGAGAGGAAGCCTATATGAAGGGAGGGGATGTGGGGGAGGGGAGGGTGTGAGAGAGCAGGAGGGTGTGAGAGAGCATGTGAGGTAAGAGAGCGGGGGGATGCTTGAGTGTGGGTTTCAGAGAGAGGGAAGCCTATATGAGGAGATTGTGAAGGAGTGTGTATGTGTATGAGAGATTGGGAGCTTGTTATGGTTTTGAGGTATTGGAGTGGATTCTTGGGAACTGCGGTAATGGACACTCCCAAGGGGAGGAGCCCCGTGAGCAACCGCAGTACTAGTCTAGACTCTATACATGCAGACACAGAGAATTCGTATTTATTATACAGCTTGGTGGTACTGCCCAGGGGTGGCAGCAGTGAAGTAACCCAGTAGAATAGTCCAGGGGTCCTCAGGAGAGGAGACAAGTCCCACGTTTGTGTAGATAGTAGGCAGTGCAGGGTACTGGAGGAAGTCCCAGATGCAGACTCCCAGCGCTGAAGCTGAAGATGAGACAGACTGACAATGTTAGTTACTCACTGAAGTAGATAGCTGTATTGATGAAAGTCCTGGCAGGCAGAAGTAGTTGAACTGTAGGCACCAAGGTAGGGAGAGCAGGCTCTCGAGGAGAGAGTACCCGGTATCCCAGATAGGTACCTGAAAGAAAGCATAATGGCCCCCGAGGAGCGGGTACCCAAGTTAGTGACGAATTACCCCAAAGGGCAGAGAGAGCTTCCAGCGGCAGCAAGGAAGCGGCACAGCAGCTTAGACCGGAGGCATTCCAATCCATTCACGATCCTACTAACTCAGTTTGTTAGCAAACGAAGGGCAGGCTAAATACCTGGATGGCGTGACGTCACTCAGAGGGGATGCCCCCGAGGTTCCCACCATGACGTGGATAAAGACGTAAGTGGCCCTCAGGAGAAACATGGCGAACACCATTGCCGTTGCCATTCCGGGGACACTGGAGAGAGCGGCATGAAGATGCGGCAGCAGCCATCTTCCCAAGGCTTGAGGAGAGAGAAGGAAGAAAGGTGAGGCACAGAGGTCGAAGCCGTCCGAGACCGACGGACACAACACTCGTGTGTATGAAAAAGGGGATGTGTGTGTGTGTGTGAGAGAGAGTGAGGGAGCCTGTATGAGGGTATGCTTATGTGTACTATAGAGAGGGAGCATGTGTGTGAGAGAGGGAGGGACAGAGGGAGCCTGTGTGAGGGGCAGTACTGAGAATGGGGTCAAACTCTGGGACTGGCAATAGAGTGGAAGGGGTTCAGCCTAGAGGTGGAGGGGAGAGATACTGGCAGATGGAGGAGTTGGGGCCTGAGAGGGCAAAGTGGCCAGGGGAGTAGGGAGAGTGAGTGGAAGGGACACTCTTATAGTGAATTTCTAGGGAAATTCTGCTCAAAATATTTAAAATTCTGCATCTTTAAGTAATAACTTTATCTGTATTAATTTAAAATGTAATTAAAGACTGTCATGTAAATTGTGCTATTTTGACCAATATAAACGTTGCATAATTTTAAGTTTTTGTGTGCAGAATTTTAAATTTTTTGCGCAGAATTCCCCCAGGAGTAATCTATGGTAATGTCATGTTAGCAGTGTGTTGTGGCAGAGATTTTGGGAACATGCCCTGGCCTGTGACACCATTGTGCTCTTTGTGGTATCAAATTTTTCTTTGTGCCAAAGGAGGACATTGAAGCAGACCTGTTCAGGATGAGAGGTTTAGCAAAGGTCATACAGTTGCTGGCACAAGGGAAAATCATCAATTCAAGCTCATTGATGCAACTAAAATTTGTATTAACAAAATTTCAAATGACGTCACCACATTCATTGCAAGTCATGGAACAGGAGGCGATGTCCTTTCGTGGATTACAAACTGGTTAAAAGACAAGAAACAGAGAGTAGAATTAAATGGTCAATTTTCTCAGTAAACAGTGGAGTGCCTCAGGGATCTGTACCTGGACCTGTGCTTTTCAATATATTTATAAATGATCTGGAAAGAAATACAATGAGTGAGGTTATTAAATTTGCGGATGATACAAATCTATTCAGAGTAGTTAAATCACAAGCGGTTTGTGATACATTACAGAAGGATCTTGCAAGATTGGAAGATTGGGCATCCAAATGGCAGATAAAATTTAATGTGGACAAGTGCAAGGTGTTGAATAAAGGGAAAAATAACCCTTGCTGTAGTTACACAATGTTAGGTTCCATATTAGGAGCTACCACCCAGGAAAAAGATCTAGGCATCATAGTTGATAATACTTTGAAATCGTCGGCTCAGTGTGCTGCAGCAGTCAAAAAAGCAAACTGAATGTTAGGAATTATTAGGAAGGGAATGGTGAATAAAACAGAAAATGTCATAATGCCTCTGTATCGCTCCATGGTGAGACTGCACCTCAAATACTGTGTACAAGTCTGGTCGCCGCATCGCAAAAAAGATATAGTTGCGATGGAGAAAGTACAGAGAAGGACAACCAAAATGATAAAGGAGATGGAACAGCTCCCCAATGAGGAAAGGCTGAAGTGGTTAGGGCTGTTCATCTTGGAGAAGAGACGGCTGAAGGGGGATATGATAGAGGTCTTTAAGATCATGAGAGGTCTTGAACGAGTAGATGTGAATCAGTTATTTACACTTTCGGATAATAGAAGGACTAGGGGGCATTCCATGAAGTTATCAATTAGCACATTTAAGACTAATTGGAGAAAATTCTTTTTCACTCAACGCACAATTAAGCTCTAGAATTTGTTGCCAGAGGATTTGGTTAGTGCAGTTAGTGTAGCTGGGTTCAGAAAAGGTTTGGATAGGTTCTTGGAGGAGAAGTCCATTAAATGCTATTAATCAAGTTTACTTAGGGAATAGCCACTGCTATTAATTGCATCAGTAGCATGGGATCTTCTTGGTGTTTGGGTACTTGCTACATTCTTGTGGCCTGGTTTGGCCTCAGCTAGAAACAAGATGCTGGGCTTGATGGTAGGGGTGTGCATTCGTTTTCGACTTATTGTGAATCTGCAACGTATATGCCATATTCGTTGTATTCATGGGGGTTCCGGAATGTATGGCGAACCCCCACGAATACAACGGATCACCAACGATTAGGCCCCCACCCTCCTGACCCCGCCCCCAAGACTTGCCAAAAGTACCTGGTGGTCCAGTGGGGTTCCTGGAGCGATCTCTTGCACTCGGGCTGTCGGCTGCCGGTATTCAAAATGGCGCCGATAGCCCCTGTGACATCGTAAGGACTCCTGACCCCCCCCAAGACTTGCCAAAAGTCCCTGGTGGTCCAGCGAGGATCCTGGAGTGATCTCCTGCATGCGGGTCGTCGGCTGCCAGTATTCAAAATGGCGCCGATAGCCTTTGCCCTTACTATGTCACAGGGGCTATCAGCGCCATTGGTCGGTTGCTCCTACCATGTGACAGGGGCCGACCAATTGCACTGGTAGCCCCTGTGTAAGGGTCCCCCCCCAAGACTTGCCAAAAGTCCCTGGTGGTCCAGCGGAGGTCCTGGAGCAATCTCCTGCACTCGGGTCGTCGGCTGCCAGTATTCAAAATGGCGCTGTTAGCCTTTGCCCTTACTATGTCACAGGGGCTATCAGCGCCATTTTGAATACTGGCAGCCGACAGCCCAAGTGCAGGAGATTGCTCCAGGAACCCCGCTGGACCACCAGGTATTTTTAGCTAATCTGGGGGGGGGGGTCAGGAGGGTGGGGGGTTGTAGATAAATAACTTTAAAGGGTTGGGATGGGTTTTTTTGGTGGGAACGAATGTATTTTTGACATATGAACGGATCAGGGGCCCCCGAGAACAGATGCAACGGATTTGGGCCCCTACGAAACCGAATCCCGAATGGAATGAAACCATCCCTGCTGCACATCCCTACTTAATGGCTATTAATCAATTATACTTAGGGAATAGCCACTGCTATTAATTGCATCAGTAGCATGGGTTCTTCCTAGTGTTTGGGTAATTGCCAGGTTCTTGTGGCCTGGTTTTGGCCTCTGTTGGAAACAGGATGCTGGGCTTGATGGACCCTTGGTCTAACCCACATGGCAATATCTTATGTTCTTAACATGAACATGAATATTTTCGCGCCCTTCAAGTATCTCGCTTTCAACTTGGTCAGTATTTAGCTTGCATCTATGATAATTCCTGATGAATTGGCCATATGTTCGAAGTCTCAATTGAGGAATGTGATGTCTTGGTCAATTTCTTGCACCCCCAAGGTCCTGCCATGTCATTTTACTGTCCACCCTGTAGAGTCACTGTTACCCTTGCTGCACTCATAACAGCTTCATCAGCCAGGCAGCACATTTATTCACAAGTCACTTTGTCATGCACTGATGGGACATTCAAAAGCATGTGCAAGGCAGGAAAAAAGACTAAGTGAATTTTTGTGAAATCTGCAGTTTTTATCAATTCTCGTATGTAGTGTCTTGCCTTTTCTTGTTTTGTGCTTAAATAAAAGCTTGGAAACCTGTGGCCGGTTCCTTGTCTGGCTGTCTGGGGTGGCCCCTAGGCGATGGGGTTGTCAATTTTGCTGAATTGGCAGTGGCTCAGCTTCCACTGACCAATGCAAGTTAATCAATCAGCATACAAAGTTTTACACTGACTTTGATGACTAATTTATGAAAATATATCTACACAAATATGTGTCAAAAGCTAAAAGTGTGGTAAGCATAGTAAACTGAGCTGCATTGTAAAATTTCTCATCACTAGCTCATTTGCATGTTTCACAGTTGGGTGCCAAATATGGCTCTTTTTAACATAGTGCATTCACACATGCAGATGCTTGTCTTTGGGACTAATTCTGACCAAAGCAAGGCTGGGTCCAAGATGAAACAGGGTGAGTTTTGTAGCAAAAAAGGTGTTCTTTCAAATGACATTAGAAAGAAAAAAATTAAAAACTACACAGCAGAGATATTTCCACCCCAAAAATGGCAACAATTTGCAGAAAAAGGTGACACGTCTTTATGTAACTATGTCTTTGCTTCCAGTTGGCTTCAAACCCTCCCATGAAAATCCCAAATGTTCGTCATGAGACATGATTCAATTATGGCCTGAACTGAAGTATACATCAGGAGCAATGAGGATCAAAGTAGACCTTACATTTATTTTATGAAATTTTTCCCGTACTTTGCTGGTTCATAAAAAGGGTGGCAAGCTCATGTTAGGTTCCAAACTTTGCATAGGAGCTTATCCTAAGAGATTGTAATAATCCACAAAATTTCAGGCTCCTAACAGAGGTTGTTTGGCTGCAGTGCCTGGACAAACTGGCTATTTTGTGTTGCGCAGAGCACAGTACTCTGAGTGGCCTTCATTCAGCTGCTTCTAGCTCTTGAACCGATAGAGATCCAGCCAAAAAAGTTTGCATAGTTTTGTTTGAGGCCCTAGAGAATATCCACACAAAATTTTATTCAATTTTAAGGAGGTCGAGCATGGTTGATTTTCTAAATTGGTCCACTTGACATGGAATGTCCCTTGTGTGAAATTTAAATTTGTGAAAATTGCTAATGAGCTGATTTACATGATTCTTCTTGCAAACACAAAATAATGTATAGAAAACTAGCAAACAGCACACACAAAAATTCACAAATTCGATTATGTGTGTTATTTGCCACTTTTTTCCACGCATTATTGTGAAGGCAAATGTACATCAGCCTCCATGTCTGTTAGTAAAGGATCTTTGGGTATGTGGAATTCACTCAGCTTTGTAAGAAACAGTCAAAGTATAGATTATTTAAGATAAGCAAAATGTTTACCCACAATTCTGGAATTCTTTGTACCATAAAAGAAAATGATGCAGCTTATAAATTGTATAAATTGGACGTCACCTAACAGGTAGCATGAACAGAGATGAAAGGTTTTGATTGTTTCGGATTGAGCAGGATATGGATAAATTGATGTTTGGAGGAACAACAAGTAACAAGGGCTAACTCTGTATATATTTCAAATAAGAAACTGCTATTTTAATAAGAATGTACTGGGACTCATTCCGTCACTAGATAACATAAACAATATGATGTTATGTCACCAAATAATACTGCCACCTTGTTATTTTGGCAAAGAATACTGCTGACTTGCTCTCTAGTCTTTGAAATAAAACTTTAGCTGATTCTTGGATTTTGCATATTTGGTTTATTTCATTATAATGTTTATCCTGCAGAATTTTAGGCAGTACTAAGTGTTAAATCTAAATCAGAGCTATCAGAGTCAGATTGTGAGTGTTAACAGTGTGCACACGTTCACTGTAAATAGTGCTACAGGAAACCAGTTTTTGTAATTATCATCAGGAAACGTTTCACATTCTACCACCCACTAACAAGAAAACTTGCAAAGCTCCCTACCCAAATCCCAAGCACCCAAAAAAAAAACCCAACCCACATACCAGGAGTTTCTAAGATTGCCAATCAAGCCGAAGTTTTGCTCTGCACAATGCTAACCTGAATAGGGTTTTTGGGAGGTTAGCTATAATATTATCTATACTAAGCTAGTAAATTATCACAAATATTCATAGCATGCTCAATTTTATTTCAACATTGTTATTAAAGTTTTTTTCATGGCCCAACATGAAGTTCATTCTTTGTACTCAGTATCACTCACGATTTTGCAAGATGCCATATCTTCTGGAACAACGGCTCCATTGTTTTTGAACCATTTAGTGTACTGTTTCCAAATCTCAGATCTCAAGATTATGAATGATCCTCAGTATTGTTTCTCTGCCAGACTAATGCAGTGTGTCCTGACGTTCAGCTCATTTAAGAAACAAATGCACAACTACATTTTTTTAAGAACAGACAACTATCTGGATAAATAATCACATGGCTACTAACAGCAATTTAACCAGCATCTTAATACACTTCCGAATTGATCTATTTGTTGAAGAGCTTAATATGCAGTATGTTGTGACTTTTTAAAAGCTACTCATGACCCTTTTGGGTTAAAAATCAAGCCATGAGCTGAGGACAGTCTCTTCTTGGCCTTTTGGCTGAGTTAGAGAACCTGTACAATAAAGAAAGATAATGCCCTGAACAACCCACTGGGAACACCTCATTAGTAACATGAGTAAGTTATAACCATGACCAAAGCAGAAGGATTAAACTTCCAGTTAAAGATAGACTTCAAAATAAATAAAATTTAATGTGTGGAATCAATTATGTACAGTAAGTAAGAATCTTCAACAAGATAGAAAGCTAGAGATCAACTGGTGTGTATGGCACTGCACCAAGAATGAAACTGGGTAGACTAGAAAGGCCTAATAATCCCCATTTGCTGTTGTATTTTATGTTTCTATGTAACCTTTGTAGTCATGCTAAAGTCAATAAACACAGATGGATGTTTAATTTGATGCTCTTCATGCCTACTCATGGCATATTAAAAAAAAAAACAGAGAAGATATAAGAACATAAGTACATACCATACTGGGTCAGACCAAGGGTCCATCAAGCCCAGCATCCTGTTTCCAACAGTGGCCTATCCAGGCTATAAGTACTTGGCAAGTACCCAAAAACTAAGTCTATCCCATGCTACTGATGCTAGTAATAGTAGTGGCTATTTTCTAAATCAACTTGATTAATAGCAGGAATTGAACTTCTCCTCCAAGAACTTATCCAAACCTTTTTTAAACCCAGCTACACTAACTGCACTAACCACATCCCCTGGCAATAAATTCCAGAGTTTAATTGTGCGTTGAGTGAAAAAGAACTTTCTCCGATTAGTTTTAAATGTTCTACTTTTACGACTGTCGCTGCCCGACGTCTCCACTCCGCCCACCTTACCTTTTTTGCGACTCCTCTCGCGGTTGATGGACGTCTGGCTGCCACGGCGTCTGCCTGCCGTTCCCTCCAGCATCCCCGGTCCAGCTTGGGAGCTGCATCCCGCCATATTGTCCAGGTACCTTAGGGCATGCGCGCCTCGCGGTCCTGCTTCTTATTCTCTCTTTGGCGCAAACCTCAGTGGCATCCCCCTGTGATGACGTCACGCATCCCGGATACAAAAGCCTACACTTGTTGCTTGCTAATGGAGTTAGCAAGGGAACTCCTTACGGGATCTCCTTATGGATGGGATTCACTCTCTGTACTAGCTACTCTGCCTCTCCAACTTTGGACTTTATCCTAACGGGGTACCCGCTCCTCGGGGGCCTCTCTCATTTCTTGCAGGTCGCTATCAGGAACCGGTACTCGCTCCTCGAGGGCCCATGTTCCCTGAATCACTGCCTGAACCTATCTCTTCTACTTGGAAGAAACCGCTGCCTACATCATCAGTGAGTTATCAACTTTATTTCCTCAGAGCTGTTCCCTGGAACCAGGTACTCGCTCCTCGAGGGCCTGCCTCTATTCCAGCTTCTGTGTCACCTTCCGGGAGAAACCGTTGTGTGAGTAACTTTACCAAACGAGGCTCTATACCAGAACTCTGTGTATGCTCCACTGTACTCACTATCTCAGTTTTCTCCACTACAGCACAGCCATAGAGGGATTCGCTGTTCTAGTATCCTGAGGAACCCTAGCCCAGGTGGGCTTCATCTCTACTCACTACTGCCACCTCTGGTGGCTTATCAACTCTGTCTAATAAAAGATATAACTTTGTGTTGTGTGTCCCAAAGCTGAGCCTGACCTGTGGCCCCTCACAGGACTTCCCCCCATGGGCGTGGTTAGCTGCCACAGTGTCCAAGGCTCCACCCAAAACCTTACAAACAATAACATCTACATACTAACTTCATGGAGTGCCCTCTAGTCCTTCTATTATCCGAAAGAGTAAATAACCGAGACATTTTTACCCGTTCTAGGCCTCTAATGATTTTAAACACCTCCATCATATCCCTCCATCATATCCCTCCTCAGCCGTCTCTTCTCCAAGCTAAACAGTCCTAACATCTTTAGTCTTTCCTCATAGGGAAGTTGTTCCATCCCCTTTATCATTTTGGTTGCCCTTCTCTGTACCTTCTCCATCACAACTATATCATTTTTCAGATGCGGCGACCTGAATTGTACACAGTATTCAAGGTGCGGTCTCACCCAGGGCCAGTGGAAGGGGATTTGGCGCCCTAGGTGAGCCTTCTCCCTTGTGCCCCCACCCCCGGTATCGGCCCCAACTCCAGGGCCGGTGGAAGCAATAGGAGAACTAGGCCTGGGCCTAGGGCGCCGAGCAGTGGTATACCGAGGGGAGGTCAGGGGGAGCCAATGCGGCCGCCGGTGGACCTCATCCCACTGGCAGCTGAGCAGTGAACTATCGCTGTGCTGTGCTGTGTGCCGGATACACACAGCAGGAAGATCAGCAGGGCCGTGGTGGAGCTCATGTCACCACGGCCCGAAGAAAAAGGTCGCATCCAAACCTGCAGGTGCTCCTCCTCCTTATTATCTGCGCGGCACCGGAAGAAAATGTTGCCAGAGCCGCGTGGGCAGGAAGGAGGAGGAGCATCAGCCGCATGCAGAAGAGGAGAAGTGTTGTCGCAGTGGGCTGAGGAGGAGGCCTGGTAGCAGGGCCGCCGCTGCGGATCCCACATTGTAGGTGGCCCGAGAAGATCAGGGCCGCTGCACAGCCCATCCTGTGGTGACCTGTGAAGAGGAGGACCAGAGGCAAGAGAGAGGCTGAGGGCCTGTAGAGTGTGTGTGTGTGTATGAGATGAGTTGAGAGATTGTATGTGTGTTCAGATGATTTGAGAGATTGTGTGTGTGTGTGAGGGAGTGAGTTGAGAGACTGTGTGTGGGAGTGAGGACCTGAATGTTTGCAGAGACAGCATGTGAGAGCCTCTGTGTGTGTGAGAGAGACAGCATGTGACAGTGAGTGCCTGTGCTTGAGCGAGACAGCATGTGGGAGTGAGAGAGAGCCTGTGTATGTGAGAGTCAGCATGTGCCAGTGAGAGACTGTGTGTATGAATGATTGTATGAGAGAGAGCATGTGACAGTGAGAGCCTGTGCTTGAGCAAGACAGCATGTGGGGTGAGAGAGAGCCTGTGTGTGTGAAAGTCAGACCGCATGTGCAAGAGAGAGACTGTGTGTATGAATGATTGTATGAGAGAGAGCATGTGAGAGTGAGAGCCTGTGTGTGTGTGTGAGAGAAAGAGAAAGCATGTGAGAATGCGAACCTGACTGTGTGTTTGAGGGAAGAACATAGATGGAGAGAAAAGAAATAGAAAAATAGACAATATAAAAGGAATTGGCAAAAAAATAAGAAAGGGAAGGTGGAACAAAAAAGCCTGTGACCAACCGATTAGAAAACTAAGATCAGACAGCAAAGGTAAAAAAAAAATAAATTACTTTTTCCTGATTGGCACATGTAATCTTTGGTAATGTGCAAGAGTAGCACTTTCTCTATGCGGATTTCACAATGTACAAGATCAGCATGGAGGAAGTGGAAACCCACAGGGCCTGCACAGAGGAGGCAGCAGAATGGGCTTCAGTGCCAGTAGCAGCAATCAGTACCTCCCCAATAGTCATACGGCAGCATGAGGAATGAGAGAGGCAGCAGAGGAATGAGAGAGGCTCCGAGGTTTCTGGCAAAAGAAAGAGGGGGTCTGCTTTTAGTGTGTGCATGCATATGAATGTGAGTCTGCCTGGGGGTGTATGTGTGTGAATGCATGGGTGCCTGCCTGAGGGTGTGTTTTGTATGAGAATGAATGGGTGTCTTCCTGGGGTTTGTATGTGTGAGAATAGGTGCCTGCCTGTGTGTGGTGTATGTGTATGTGTGTCTGAGAATGAATTGGTGCCTGCCTGGGGGTCTGTGTGTGTGTGTGTGTGTGTGTGTGAGAGAGAGAGAGAATGACTAGGAGCTTGTCTGGGTGTGTGTGTTTGTGTGTATGTTGAGGGAGCCAGTGAGAGTGAGAGCATCTGTGTGTATGAGAAAATCCAGGGGAGTAGAGTTTGTGTGTGGGGGTGTATGTAGAGGGGGAGAGAGTGTCTTAGAGCCTGAGAGTGTGTCAGTGTCTGTGAGAGCGAGAGGTTATGGTGGGTATAAGAACATGAATGTGTATGTATGTGACAGTGTATGTGTGAGAGAGAATGGACATGTGAGTATATGTGAGAGAGAGAGGATAACCTCCTAATCCTCAACAATATCAGGGTGACTGGAAATCAAGAGCTCCCACGTATGGACAGCAGGGGCTTTTTAAAATCCTTATTAATTTTAATTATTGGGTGTTATTTGATATGTGCTGTTTTGAAATATTTTATTGCTGTTTGGGAAATTGTAAAAAATGTATATGCTTTTAATTAATATAAATTCTATTTATCAGTAGTTTTAAAATATTCTTTTATTAGTATGGTTTTACTATTATAACTGATGCTTTATGTTTCTTGATTTTATTTGTTTTATGAGGAATGGTGGTTCTGTTTTTCCATTGTTAATACACAGAGTCAGGCTTCTTGGGGGTTTTCATTTCAGTTTTTGTCTAATTTGTGCTCCTTTATTTTGTATTCTGTATTTGATAAGGGTCTGTCTCTGCTCTGTGTGTGTGACCATGATGAGAGATTCTGCTAGCATAGAGTGTCTGTATAGGGATCTATAGCAATCGGGTTTGTTTTGTTTCCTCAGTAGGTGGTGTATTGGTATTCTAGGACCCAGTGTAATATTTACCCTTGCTTTTTCACAGGTAGGGTTATTGTTGTTTGAGTCCTTGGTGTTATTACTGTTATGTTACAATGGGATTGCAGTATAGATTTTGAGTTTCTTTTTTGTGGGATTTTGTGCCTGGCAGTGGATGGTGTTTGTGCTGCTGTTACTGTGAGGTGTCACCAGGATTTGAAAATATCTTTTAGTATGATGAGCTGTAAGGAAAACATCCAAGCTCCATTGTTTGGGGGAATTTCAGTGGATGCAGAGTTATAGAACTGGAGGTGCAGGATTTATATTGATGTTCTGTCCCTTCCTATATATTCCAGACTTCACTCTCATAGCCATTAGCCATATAGAATTAGTTGAATGAGGCTCTCAAATAATTTTATAGTGTGAAACTGGCCAGATTTTTAAAATTACGCAGAAGACCCTTTGGACTTTTTTATTAACACTTTTTTTTTTATAACCAATTTTAAAGCAGAATCCATGCTATAGAGGTGGGTGTGATGAAGAAATGTCATTTTGGCTCCCCCCCCCCCCCCCCCAAAAAAAAATTATTCTGTCTAGAGATGCCACTGATTTTATGTGACTTTAAGCATTAGTACAAGAAGGATTAAGGGGGGGATGCTGGAGAGGCACACAAATGCATTGGCCCCCGGGCGCCAATGGGTGCGAGCCATATGGGGCCGCAAGTGGTGGCAAAAAGGAGTGGAGATTTGGCGGGCCGCGAGCAATGCCCAACCTGCTTGCAATCCAGAAAACCATACAGTCAGTGGGCATGATCGAGAATGAGGTAGGAGTCGAGGCCGATACTGGTGGGGGGGGGCGACCCGGGGGGGGGGGGGGACACAAGGGAGAAGGCTCGCCTAGGGCGCCAAATCCCCTTGCACTGGCCCTGCCCGACTCCTACCTCCTGTAGCTGGTTCTGCATTAGTGGATTTGAAGCAAGGCAGCAGATGATTGACTGAATTTGCAATAGATTTGAAAACTCTGGCGGCAGATCTCCGCTGGGACCTCAGATGTCTCAAGACTCTCTTTTGCAGAGGCCTGGACAACCATTTGAAGGACGAGCTGGCTGCTCACCAGACACCTGACTCGCTAGATGAATTAATAGCCTTGTATTGATCACCGGCTCCGGGACAAGGTGAAGGAACTCCAGCCTAGGGTGTTACCCAGGTTGAAACAGGCCAGTGCTACTGACCGGCTAGACGCCGCAACTCGCCATGTTTCCTGAAGGCCTAGGGGCATGCGGCACGGCTCCAACTGAAGTACCTGTGATGGCTTTAATCTCGGGGGCATCCCCCGAAGATGACATCACCCGTGACAGATATATAAGGTCTTAGAATTTGCTAACACATTGAGTTAGCAAGGAATGATTATGGACTCGCTTCGACTTTCCAAGCTACTCTGCCTCCTCGGACTTACTAGGGGTACCCGCTCCTCGGGGGCCTCGCTCTGTCCTTTGTTTTTCAGGTGACAGTCTGAAACCGGTACTCGCTCCTCGAGGGCCTCGTTCCCAGACTTACTCGGTACTCTCTTCTGCCTGGAAGTCATCACTGCCAACTACATCAGTGAGTTACCATCGCTCACAGAGCTTTTCCTGGAACCAGGTACTCGCTCCTCGAGGGCCAATACATTCCAGCTCCTGGGCTTCTATGAGACATTGTGTGAGTGTTACCATTTGGTTCAGTACATGAACTCTGCATATCCTGCCTACTCACTATATTCAGTTTCTGAACAGCTCAGCCTCCAAGGATCGCTGTTCCAGTATCTGAGGGACTAAAGCCCAGCCGGGCATTCCAGCTCACTACTGCCACCTCTGGAGGTTCAGTATACTGTCTAATAAAAGAATTAGTGTGTGTCTGTCTCCATAGTCTGAGCCTGACCGGTGGTCCCTCTCGGGATCTTCCCCCCGGGGGCGTGGTCATCTGCCACCGGTCCAAGGATCCACCCACAACTCTCCTAAATATCAACAGATTGCTAATCCCAAGCAGACTGTTAACTCCGAACTGAACAGTGACTGATCAAATTGTGAAGGTAGGTGGTAAATGAAAGCTTACAGGCTTTCTCAAATTCAGTCATGAAAACTTAAAATCAATTTGAAGTTCAAGGGTTGGGAACTTGCGCCAATTTCATTCAACGCACCACATCAGCCTCTTCTTCTTAACTAATAATTGATTAAATCAGGGTACACCTATCTTGGGTGGCAAATACCTTAACAATTTTTAAAGGAGCACTAGCTTGTATAGCATTCAATAAGCTTGCTAGCAAAGAATCTGTCAGCAAGGCAGCAGATGTATAGTCCAGTCAATCTATCATGTCAAGCCAAGCTTCTTCAAACTTCACAGGATCTGTATTGGCTGAAAATGTTTTTCATCTCTCTGTAGTAACAGTTGAATTCTGTGTCTTACTTGAGTAGAACAAACAATGATCCAACCATGGGACATGAAGTAAAAGATCAGCTGCTACATGTTATTTAACAATGTTAGAAAAGAAAAATGAAAAGTTTAGAATGTGTGGTTACTTTTTATTGGCTATAATCCATAATTGATCATTTGCATACAATAACAATATTATTTTTTTCCCAGCAAGCTTTCATAAACAGTTTTCCAGTTAATCACTTTCATACAACCTGTATAAAGATTTTTGTCCACTGGATATGAGTTTGCTAAATGTGGGTGCTATGCCACACAAATATGCTGAGAAAAAAAAAGACGAGTCAGAAAATGGATGACTATATTCAGCAGTGTAAAATTTGTAACAACCATGTGAGCTCATCTGACCAATCAAGCTGCAATCAAGCTTCTCTGCACCATTCTGTAATGCACATTTACTGTCACGGTCGGCCTCAAGGGCCTTGCATACTTTCAACCTTGAAAGCCTTTAATTCTGTTACGGCCACGAGGCCTTGCGTTGTTTAGTGTGCCCTTGGGCCTCAGCCCGACCCCAGACGAACCCAGGACCGACCCGAGGGTTGACGGCGTATTCCAGCGTGGCTGGTGGCTGACCCTCTGCCAGGCCTGCAAGCTCCCAAGGCCAACATCCGAGGATGTTGGAAGTTGAATGGTCCTCCGACCATTCCGAGCCCTTTCGGACCTGCTGCGAGCAGCATGGAACAGCAGGCCTGGCCTGAGGTAGAGGGCAGTCAAGGACCTTGACACAAAGACAGGACAAAGGTTCTGGAACCAGGCAGAAACTGTAGCAAGACTCAGGTATGAGAACCAGGCAGGAACTGGAGCAAGAACCGGGATACGAAGACATCACAGAAGACACTTGGGCAGAAGGACAGTTGCACAGTCTCTCAGGGCGCCCTACTCAGCCCACCCGCGGGACTGAGTCGCGGACCACCCTGTCCCACTGCGCGCCCTACACAGCCCGAAGGCTGGTCACGGACCACGAGGAGAGTGGGACAAGCACAGGGAAGATCCAGGCGAGGAGGAACTCCGATGTCGGGATCAATGGCATCCGAAGCTCCGACAGCTGGCGAGAATGGAAGCTCCAAGGCGCAGGGAGAGATCCCACCTGTTGGCCACTCCTAGGCCCAACAGGTCAGAAGGCCAGGAGCACATACGAAGATGCAGGGAAGAACATCCGGGAAGACAGGACATCGGGACGTAGAAGATCAAGGCAGGACATCAGGATCCCTGGCCGGGACATCTGAATGGGACATCTAGACAGGACATCAGGACAGGACATCTGGATGGAACCTCAGGCACGAAGACAAGACGAAAGAACAGGAACTGAACAGGAATTCCATGGAGAAGACAAGAAGGCCTGATGGTGTTGCGGCTCCCTGCCGCAAGGCTGGCCCAGGGCGGTTCCATGCCGCGAAGAGGAGCAGGAGAAAGTCCGCGGCTTCTGCCGCAGCAGGCAAGAACATCCGGGGCAGCCTCCAGGCCGCATGGGCGAACACAGTCCGCGGCTCCGACCGCGTAGGCAGGCCAACGGCGGCGTTCTGCCGCGTTGGCAGAAGAAAGGCAGCAACGTGGGGTGAGTGCCTGCTCGCAGGGGGCCCGCGGCAGCGGGTCATAACATGTACAACACAGTTTGAAATGCATTTTGTAGGTACAGAAAAACAATCATTTATACGATAGTGTTTGTGTTATAAACTGAAAAAACGGAGGTTAGACTGAGAGAATAAGTAACACTTTGAATATCAATTATTTGCATGTTTGCAGAATGGACAACCATAGCCTGCACTGTAATGAAAGATGTGAATTAAATGCCAAATATTTATCTTAAACCAAAGACAACAAAAGGATTGAATTGATCTAATTACTTCTTGGTCATCTCCTCTAACTTTTTTAAAATTATGTTTGTATTATGTGAATCCCAGTAGTGACATAAAGCTGTAATCTGTTCTTTAATTGCTTTGCCTTACTAATGAAAACCCACAGCAGAGATAGAGGCAAATAATGTGATTACAATAAGAACATATTTCTTTCACTTCTTTGATGTGCCTTTGCTTACTCATTTTTTTGGACATTTGCTTAATTTCTTTTAACAATCTTGCACTAGTTTTTTAGTATGCCATAAAGGAGCATTAGATTACAGTTAACATCCTTTCCCAGAAAGCTAGTATGGAAAATTAGGTACCTTGAAATATCAACTGTTTATTTCCAGGCTATTTTCTTTCCTCTCTGTGTCTTATTGCTACATATCCCTTATCTTTCATGTATATTTTATACTATTCTTTTCTTGTAGAATAAAATATCTACCTATTTTATTGTGGCCACACCCCCTGATTGTTGTTCTGATAAGATCAGTACAGTTGTGTTCCAAATTTACTGAGATTTATAATGTTGGAAATGGTTAAGTGGTTGGACCTTTCAAAACAACTAATTGTAAATGCTCTCCGCATTTCCTCTTTTGCTAAACTATGAATAGAGCGAAAGAAGAATTTAATTCCAGTCTTTGTTTAAACTGCTAGCTGAATTATCTGGAAAAAAAAAAAGTTAGTACTGGTATTTTAAACAAAATCATTTTAACTGAGAATATAAATCAGATTTATATTAATCTTGAAATTTTACTTGAATCAAGTACAACAAATTTTCAGATTCATGCATAAGATAATTATACCAGTTCAGGTAAAAATAAAATGTTGGGAGTACTACAAGCCTGGTTTCTTTACAGAACAAGGATAGGCAATTCAAGTTCTAGAATGCGATAAACAGATCTGGATGTTGCGCGTTCCGTCCGCGCTTGGCCCGGGGCCGGGCCTGCTCACCTTGCTAAGACCTCCGGGGGTCCTGGATTGTTCTCCCCAGCTGCGGCAGCGAATCCAGCTAGACCTCGGCATCCCGCGGCGCCGGTCACCGGGCCTTCTGCTCCCAGTCAGGCCTCACGGCGGGGCTCGGCATCCTCCAAGGTGTCGGCCCTGCCCCTAGGCGTGCGCGCGTGTGGACTGCCCGGCCTCTTAAAGGGCTAGGGGCGGATCCCAGCTCTGCAGCACGCCCTGATTAGCTCCAGCTTAAAAGGAAGTTCCTGCCACTACTTCCTTGCCTTGGCAATCGGGTCGATCACATCGTGATTTCTAGTTTGCCTGCGTTTCCAGTCTGTGTTCCAGTCTCGTTCCAGCCTTGTTCCAGTCCTGTACCAGCATCCTTCTGTTCCAGTGCCATTCTGTCTCCTCATCTCCCCAGGTAGTACCTCTCGGACTGTCGGTACTGACCTCGGACTGTTCTTGACTACATTGATTGCTGCCTGCCTCTGACCTTTTGCCTGTTTCCACGACCAAGTCTACTCGCTGCCTGGAAGCGACCTCTGCCTGAACTCGACCACGTCTGACCGCTGCCTGGAACCGACCTCTGCCTGATTACCGACCACGTCTGCATTCTGCCTGGAACTGACCTCTGCCTGAACTCGACCACGTCTGACTGCTTCCTGGAACCTGACCTCTGCTTTGGCTGACTACCCATGGACTGACTACTGGTATTTGACCCCTGCTTTGACTGACTATCCACGGACTGATCACTGGCATTGACCTTTGCATTGTTTGACCACATTACCTCTACTCTGGCCCTGATCCTTGCCATACATTCAGAGACTCTATTTTGGCCTTCTCAGGCACCCCGGACTTCTAGTCTAAACTTTGACCGTGCACCCTTGATCCTGGTGGGCACACCTCTGAACTTTCTCTCAAGGAGATCATGCGAGGCCCACTTAAGACCAGGCAGCCCGGGTAACCAAGGGCTCAACCTGAAGGAACCCCGGGTTACTAGTGGTGCAGCTCCAGCTAGCCTCTGTCTCCTCTTGTGCTCCGCCTCCTGGTGGCAGGTGCTCTCTGGGTCCGACCAGGGAGCCTACCAATCCTGCACTAGGCCAAGGGTTCACCTCCCGGCGCAACACTAAGTTTCAGGACATCCACAATGAATATGCATGAGATATTTGCATGCACTGCCTCTATTGAATGTAAATATATCTCATGCATATTCATTGTGGATGTTTTGAAAATCAGATCTGTTTGTGGCACTCCATGACCAGAGTTGCCTGCCATTGTTATAGAAACTATAAGAATATTGATAGAGGTGTTATTATATCATTACATTGGTTTTCAAGATGATGTTATTGTGAGCTGGTGAAAGGTGTTTTTACTTTTTCTAAAATAACATTATTTTAAATGGGGATAGAGAAAGAAAGCAGAGACTATCACTAACCTATGCAAGTTCTTTCCATGTTGTATAACTGTCTTTTGGCATATGACTATGGTTTGCTTTCCACAGTAAATTCACAGGATCTGATTCATCAAGGACTTTTCCCATAGACACAGATCAACAGAAACTATCACCATTCTGACTCTGTTAGCTTAGCAGAGAAGAATTGTACAAACATAAATATAAATAAATTTTGTTCATCCACTTATTAAAACATGCTCTAAACCAGGGATTTTCAACCCATCTGGTCACACCCAGCCAATCCGGTTTTAAAGATATCCACAATGTTGTTGTTGAAGTCCATCTCCTGGGAGGCTTTTAGTAATTTTAAAGGAAAGGCTATCTCTGTTCACAGTACACTCCCTTTGTTTTAAGGATAGTGTTTCACTGTTTTCTCACTTATGAGGGTGAGAAAGTCAGGTGATGTAGGCTGGGACAGGGACAGACACTGGAAATCCAGTCATAGGTCACTTGTGTGATGTCTGTAGGTGATCAGTTTCTTCTCAGATAGATCTTTGGTTTATTAATGTGTCCTGTTAAAACACAATGGTTTCTAAGGTATCAATTTCAGGAGTAATTGAGGAGAGGAGCCAGTTGGCCCACTCCAGAAAGAGTTTGCAGGACTCAATGACCTCATTTAAGGAGGGAAGAATCCTGATAGGCAGAATCAGGATCTGTCTTTCCAGAGGATAATGGCAGGGCAGTGCCTTTGCTTTCATGGCACCCCTGCTCAAAGGACCTTAGTATGGGTATGCAGATCAGGAGAGACTATGTCTTGGATGCAGTAGTTCTGAGAACAGTAGTGACTTCCTCCTGCCTGGACTAGGTGGAGCTTTGATATATTCTACTTGTCAGGACTGGTTTGGCATGGATGATAAGGAAGGTGAAATTAAACCTATTTGTTGCTGATTAATTTCATTTCCTTTAGTCCTGCCAGACCAGCCCAGAACCCACTCAAGGAAGCTACATCATCAATGGCTTATATCCTAAGTTCAGAGTTTTAACAGCAAGTATATTGCCTATGCTAAAAGCAGCTGGCCTAATTGTGAGCTTAGTGTAGGAGTTCTTGTCCCTGGGTTAATAACCATGCAGGGAGGTTTTGTGTTATAATGGTGATTTAGAAATCAAAACTAAAAATGTCCTTTGTTGTCTTAGCTTTGGCATCAGATACTGAAGAGCTGAAGACTGCACTGGATCTTTATAGGGGGAGGATGTAACTCACTTGTCTGGAATGGTCTGGCAGGACTAAAGGAAAGGAAATTAACCAGCAACAGGTAAGTTTAATTTCACCTTATTTGTAAATATTGCCTACCCTATTTATAGTTCCATCTGTTTTTGGGTTTTCCTGGGCACTAGATGTAGTGTATTTGGATTTTCAGAAGGCGTTTGACAAAGTCCCTCATGAAAGGCTTCTAAGAAAACTAAAAAATCATGGGATAGGAGGCGATGTCCTTTTGTGGATTAGAAACTGGCTAAAAGACAAGAAACAGAGCGTAGGATTAAATGGACAATTTTCTCAGTGGAAGGGAGTGGGCAGTGGAGTGCCTCAGGGATCTGTATCGGGACCCTTTTCAATATATTTATAAATGATCTGGAAAGAAATACGACGAGTGAGGTAATCAAATTTGCAGATGATACAAAATTGTTCAGAATAGTTAAATCACAAGCAGATTATGATAAATTGCAGGAAGACTTTGTGAGACTGGAAAATTGGGCATCCAAATGGCAGATGAAATTTAATGTGGATAAGTGCAAGGTGATGCATATAGGGAAAAATAAGCCATGCTATAGTTACAAAATGTTAGGTTCCATATTAGGAGTTACCACCCAAGAAAGAGATCTAGGCGTCATAGTGGATAACATATTGAAATCATCGGTTCAGTGTGCTGCGGCAGTCAAAAAAGCAAACAGTATGTTGGGAATAATTAGAAAGGGAATGGTGAATAAATCGGAAAATGTCATAATGCCTCTGTATTGCTCCACAGTGAGACTGCACCTTGAATACTGTGTACAATTCTGGTGGCCACATCTCAAAAAAGATATAATTGCGATGGAGAAGATACAGAGAAGGGCGACCAAAATGATGAAGGGAATGGAACAGCTCCCCTATGAGGAAAGACTAAAGAGTTTAGGACTTTTCAGCTTGGAGAAGAGACGGCTGAGGGGGGATATGATAGAGGTGTTTAAAATCATGAGAGGTCTAGAATGGGTTAATGTGAATCAGTTGTTTGCTCTTTCAGATAATAGAAAGACTAGGGTGCACTCCATGAAGTTAGCATGTGGCACATTTAAAACTAATCGGAGAAAGTTCTTTTTCACTCAACACACAATTAAACTCTGGAATTTGTTGCCAGAGGATGTGGTTAGTGCAGTTAGTGCAGCTGTGTTTAAAAAAAGGATTGGATAAGTTCTTCGAGGAGAAGTCCATTACCTGCTATTAATTAAGTTGACTTAGAAAATAGCCACTGCTATTACTAGCATCAGTAGCATGGAATAGACTTAGTTTTGGGGTACTTGCCAGGTACTTATAGCCTGGATTGGCCACTGTTGGGAACAGGATGCTGGGCTTGATGGACCCTTGGTCTGACCCAGTATTGGCATGTTCTTTTGTTCTTATCAATATAGATGAGATAGATTTGCATGTACTGCCTTCAGTATATGGAAATCTATCTCATGCATATTCATTGTGGATATCCTGAAAACCACACTGTCTTGGTGTGTCCTGAGGATGGGGTTGAGAACCCCCGCTCTAAACCATTCGTCATAGATTTACTCTGAAATGTATGAAAATAAAGGATTATTTGGGTTTAATTAATTCTCTTTTAAGGTCTTGAGTTTCTTAGATTGTTTTTGCTACAAATTAAAAGTTGTTATTCTATTAAGAAAAACGATGTCTTTTAAATAAGAATCTAATATATAAAGCAGAAAAGAATAAGAAAACAGATCTTTCTTAGGAATGTATACAGTTTCATGTATGTGAAAAAAAACTATTAAAACATCTATTCTCAATGATAAGATGCAGAGGCATTATGATATCAGAGTTTTATTCTCCATTCCAATTTCTATACATTTCTAATAGATTAACACTTTAACTAACAGTTATATTTATTCTTCTTTTGACTTTTTTTAATATGTGGAATACATTTAAAAAACATTATATTGGAAATCCAGATAAAATCTACAAATTTAAAAAAATCAAGGGGAGAACAAATGTCTGTAGCATGGCTAAAGAGGCTATGAAAGATGCCATCCAAACCAAAGAGGAATCTTTTAAAAATGGAAAGTGGGATCTAATGAGGAAATTAGAATGATACATAAACTCTGCCCAATTAGATATAAAATATGAATAAAGTAGGCCAAGAGATAATTTGAGGAAAGATTTGTCAGAGGAAAAAGCTAATAATAAAACCTTTTTCAAGTACATTAAAAACATGAAACATACAAAGGAGTCAGCTATTCCAATAAATAACTGGGGGGGGGGGGGGGGGCACTCAGGGAGGATAAGGCCATAGCAGAAAAACTAAACAAATTCTATGCTTCAGTCTTTACTGAGGATGTTGCTGAGGAGATAGTCATGCCTGAACTATTCTTTGTAGTTGATGTTTCAAAGGAACTGAATCAAAGCAGTATGAATCTGGAAGAGGTGCTAGAGCAAATCAACAAATTAAATAGCAACAAATCATCAAGACCTATTGGTATTCAACCCAGAGTTCTAAGGGAACTTAAATATGAAATTTGGTTACTGATAATCTGCAATCTATCATTCAAATCTGCTTCTGTATTTGTGGACTGGAAGTTAGCAAATGTAATGCTAATTTTCATAAAGGCCTCCAGGGGTGACTCAATTAACAATAGATCTGAGAACCTGACATTGATGTCAGGTAAAATGGTGGAAGTTCTTGTTAAGAACAAATGTTATTGCTCATATGCAGTTATATATAACCGGCAAACTTTGGCTATATGGATTTCATTTCTGAGTTCAATGGGACAGCAATATGGAAGGATCCCCCCATGTCAAACTGTGACCTGGACATACATTCAGATGTGTTGGGGGCATGGGGCTTCGGTGTTTATTGCCAAGATTCCTGGGTGGCGAAGCAATGGCCTTCAGAATGGGTCAAAACAGGTCTGACAAGGAACGTTACCTTCCTCAAGCTCTTCCCTATCCTCATTGCCTTGGTTATATGGGGTGACAAACTGCGCAACAAGCACATAGTATTCTGGTGTGACAGTATGGCCATAGAGCAAGTTATAAACAGGCAGTCTGCCAGATGTCATAAGGTTGCCGAGCTGTTGAGGGAGGTGGTCCTTATGTGCCTTTACTTGAATATGGCAATATGGGTGCACCATGTGCCAGGAATCCATAATGGTATCGCGGATGTGCTGTCATGAGCTAAATGGGATTTGTTTCGTAAACAGGTACCAGGAGCAGACATGGAGGGGGTACAGGTGCCAGACTGCCTATGGAGCATTGGAGTGATACCAACAGAGACCTCTTGCAGAGATCTGTAGCCCCGGCTATCTGGAGCACGTACTGCATAGTCTATGGAATGGTGGTCAATTTTCTTAGCCAAAAGGGCTGGGTTGAGGCGCCTGTTCCAGAGGGGTTAATAATTAGATATATATTCTAGGCTAAGGATGGAGGAAAATCCAGAGGGACAGTGTCAAATCAGTTGGCCAGGTTTTCTTTCTTCCCGAAGGCCAGGGGATGGGGCAACCCAGCTAAAAGTTTCATGGTAAAATAGATGCTGACAGGGTAGACTAGAAAAGCAGTGACTCCAATCAATTCAAGGCATCCAATTATACATGAGCTGCTGATTCAATTGTGGCAGGTCCTGCCAACTACATGCAATTCTGATTTCGAGCCGCATTCTCGTTAACATTTTTTGGTGCCCTATGTGTCAGCAAGCTGGTGCTCACATCTTCATTCAAAAATTGGAAGAAGGATCCAACAGAAGAAAATAGGATAAAGCATAAACGTTGGCAAGTTAAATGTAAGACATTGATAAGACAGGCTAAGAGAGAATTTGAAAAGAAGTTGGCTGTAGAGGCAAAAACTCACAGTAAAAACTTTTTAAAATATATCTGAAGCAGAAAGCCTGTGAGGGAGTCAGTTGGACCGTTAGATGACCGTTAGATGATCGAGGGGTTAAAGGGGCACGTAGAGAAGATAAGGCCATCGCAGAAAGATTAAATGATTTATTTGCTTCGGTGTTTACTGAAGAGGATGTTGGGGAGGTACTCATAATGGAGAAGGTTTTCATGGGTAATGATTCAGATGGATTGAATCAAATCACGATGAACCTAGAAGATGTGGTAGGCCTGATTGACAAACTGAAGAGTAGTAAATCACCTGGACCGGATGGTATACACCCCAGAGTTCTGAAGGAACTAAAAAATGAAATTTCAGACTTATTAGTAAAAATTTGTAACCTATCATTAAAATCATCCATTGTACCTGAAGACTGGAGGATAGCAAATGTAACCCCAATATTTAACAAGAGCTCCAGGGGCGATCCAGGAAATTACAGACCGGTTAGCCTGACTTCAGTGCCAGGAAAAATAGTGGAAAGTGTTCTAAACATCAAAATCACAGAACATATAGAAAGACATGGTTTAATGGAACAAAGTCAGCATGGCTTTACCCAGGGCAAGTCTTGCCTCACAAATCTGCTTCAGTTTTTTGAAGGAGTTAATAAACATGTGGATAAAGGTGAACCGGTAGATGTAGTATACTTGGATTTTCAGAAGGCGTTTGATAAAGTTCCTCAAGTGAGGCTTCTAGGAAAAGTAAAAAGTCATGGGATAGGTGGTGATGTCCTTTCGTGGATTGAAAACTGGCTAAAAGACAGGAAACAGAGAGTAGGATTAAATGGACAATTTTCTCAGTGGAAGGGAGTGGACAGTGGAGTACCTCAGGGTTCTGTATTGGGACCCTTACTTTTCAATATATTTATAAATGATCTGGAAAGAAATACGACGAGTGAGATAATCAAATTTGCAGATGATACAAAATTGTTCAGAGTAGTTAAATCACAAGTAGATTGTGATAAATTACAGGAAGACCTTGTGAGACTGGAAAATTGGGCATCCAAATGGCAGATGAAATTTAATGTGGATAAGTGCAAGGTGATGCATATAGGGAAAAATAACCCATGCTATAATTACACAATGTTGGGTTCCATATCAGGTGCTACAACCCAAGAAAGAGATCTAGGCATCATAGTGGATAACACATTGAAATCGTTGGTTCAGTGTGCTGTGGCAGTCAAAAAAGCAAACAGAATGTTGGGAATTATTAGAAAGGGAATGGTGAATAAAACGGAAAATGTGTTACGGTTGTGGACCCTTGGGCCGGTTGGAACAGAAGATGGTGCGCTGTGGAGGACCACGGCAAGCGTCCCAACCGGGAGGCGGCTCAGAGGGCTCAGAGAAGGCTTCGACACTGAGACACGGTGGAGTCCTATGCGACCAAGGACTCGGCAAATGCTGAAAGGATGGACGACGTTGGGCCCCGGTGACTGACGAGTCTTCACCCTGGAAGCCGGTACTCCCCCAGGAGGAGCCCGTAGCAATCCAGCCGCTGGGACTTTTGGAGATTCACCCTGGAAGCCGGAGCCCCCCCAGGAGGTGCCCGTAGGGGCCCGGCCGCTGGGACTTAGGTGAATCTTCTGGGCCAGCGAAGACCAGGAAGAAAGCTGAGTCAGAAGCCGGGAGTCGGAGGAGAAACCAAGCCAAGGATGAGGCAGAAGATGGAGTCGTGGACGGAGCCGGGTCGGAGCCAGAGGTCAAAAGACAATACCAAGCCAGGAACAGCAGCTGAAGACGAAGTCGAGGACAGAGCTGGGTCAGAAGCCAGAAGTCGGACGTCGAAACCAGAACCAAGGGGCAGAAGCAGGAGACGGAGTCAGGAGCAAGCCGGGTTGAAGACAGAAGCAATCCAAGCGCAGACAGCAACTAGCAAGTCAGGAACACCTGAGAACCTCGTTGCAAGGCGAGGATCCCATCCCAGCTGCAGGGTAATATACCATGCAGCGTCTGACGTCATCCTGGATCTGTCCTTTAGTTTCCCGCGCTGGCCCCTTTAAGAGAAGAGCCCCTGCGCCCACTGCCATTAGCAATGGTAACATGGAATAGACTTAGTTTTTGGGTACTTGCCAGGTTCTTATGACCTGGATTGGCCACTGTTGGAAACAGGATGCTGGGCTTGATGGACCCTTGGTCTGATCCAGTATGGCATTTTCTTATATTCATATGTACTTATGCACTTCCAAAAAAGACATGGGTTACCAAGATATACTGATGCAGAATGTAAAGGTATCTGAGCAATCCGTTCACATAATACTTCAAAGGTCAAAGATGGATCAGATGGATTGCGATGCCAGGTTTTGCCTAAAACGAGCATCAAGGAAGATTACATGTCCCGTGCAGAACCTGCTGACCTTCTTGGCAATGCGACTTGATGGCAGGATTCATCTTTTGATCCACGCCGATCATCTCCATCTCACTAGTATCAGTTCTCAGTCATACTAGTTTTGGCCTTGACTGCAGTGGGGTGTAACACTGATGACTTTGGGACCCATTCATTTAAAACAGAAGCATCCATCAGCACAGCGCAAGCAGGGTTGTAGATTGATACTATACAAAGAATTGGCAGATGGAGGACAGACGCCATTCATACGAACATTAGAACTAACTGTGCATGAGTATATAACCTGCTTTTTCTTATAACCTCTGTTGCAGATCTATCCCTGGGGCAAAGGCCCATCTGGATTATCGGACCCTTCTTCATCAACTGGGCAGCAAAAAGGACTTTAGCACTCTCATACAGGTCACATCCGGGACTGGTTACACAGGTTGTGAGTATATTGTGGTTGGGAGAAAGAGGAATGTCCTGGGACCAGCTTCTGCCTTTCGTAAAACTCAAGAAGGATGAGTTATGCAAGCCAAACGCCATCGTTATACACCTAGGTGGCAATGACCTAGGGACATGGTCTTGCATACAGCTGATTCGCTGCATAAAAAATGACTTAAGCGAGTTGGCTGCCTGGTTTTCCAGTACACATTTGGTATGGTCTGATATTCACAGGATAAAATGGAATGACAATAAACTGTGGAGGTGGAATCACAAAAAGATCAACCGAACAAGAGCTCGGCAAATGACAGATATTGCATGAGTGGGTGGATGAGCCCTGTGAGGGTCTTTGTAGGCCTGACAGAATTCATCTTTCTGACATAGGTTACAACCTTTTCAATAATGCGATACAGGAAGCTTTAGAATGCATCTTCAGGTTAAGAGGTAGCAGCTTTATGTTGGGGGGCATAAGGCAAGTGTAACTATCTCATGCTGGTGGCAAGTACACGAGCCAGGGCGCCGACTTGTCCAGTCTCGAGTTGGCCCCCTTGCTAGGCAGGGGTTGGGGGTCGGGCACATTGGTCTGTTGTGCTAGGAGACATTGTGGGCAGCACTTGCGCAGAAATGGTAGTGAATTTTGAGATCAGGTGGCTCGTGTAGGCAATTTATGCTAATTAGTTATGTTTACATTAAAGCTGTGGCCTCTATACCCAATTTTGGTTTGTGTGTTCTGTTTGTTGATGGGGTAAAATTCCCGAGTAGGTCAGGGAGCAGGTACCAACAATTATAGCGGATATTGATATTGCGAGGGCTCGTGCCAAGTGCACGGAAGCCCTCTATTTAACATTGAGGCTACGGGTCAGGATGGTACCTCCCAATTCCAATGAGGGACATACGTATAGGGGCACGCCCCATCTCCCAGCGTAATCATGACGTCATCCAACAGGGCTCAGGCGCACGATAATCATGCCACAGACTGGATTTAAGTACCTTATCATTGAATAAATGTAACATTATTTATATTTACTACTGTTTCAGCTTTTTGTTCTATACGATCTTGAGCAGGTGCTTTGAGGTGGTACGTGTAACATATTGTTTTAAAATATAGAAACATTTGTAAGGTTCATATATACAGGTTTACGCTAACTATATTGTAACAACATTATGTCATTATATGTTATATGTACAGAGAAGGGCTACCAAAATGATAAGGGGAATGGAACAACTCCCCTATGAGGAAAGACTAAAGAGGTTAGGACTTTTCAGCTTGGAGAAGAGACGAATGAGGGGGGATATGATAGAGGTGTTTAAAATCATGAGAGGTCTAGAACGGGTAGATGTGAATCGGTTATTTACTCTTTCGGATAGTAGAAAGACTAGGGGGCACTCCATGAAGTTAGCATGGGGCACATTTAAAACTAATCGGAGAAAGTTCTTTTTTACTCAACGCACAATTAAACTCTGGAATTTGTTGCCAGAGGATGTGGTTAGTGCAGTTAGTATAGCTGTGTTTAAAAAAGGATTGGATAAGTTCTTGGAGGAGAAGTCCATTACCTGCTATTAAGTTCACCTAGAGAATAGCCACTGCCATTAGCAATGGTAACATGGAATAGACTTAGGTTTTGGGTACTTGCCAGGTTCTTGTGGCCTGGATTGGCCACTGTTGGAAGCAGGATGCTGGGCTTGATGGACCCTTGGTCTGACCCAGTATGGCATTTTCTTATGTTCTTATGTTCTTATAAGAGCTGGCATTCACAACACATTGTTATTGCTTTTTGATAGATGAACATTTGCAAAGTCCATATATACATTTTTTAGTTAACTATATTAACATAGTAATGCCACATAAATTTGGAATGTGAGTAATTGCCACATATTTAATTAGCATCTGAATAGGGAAATACTTATATCTGATTGTCAAACCTATGTATACATATAGGGATACATGTGTGGCTGTTTGATGTGATATATCTAGCAGGGTTAAGGTGTTCTTTTATTTTATTCATTTTGAATAACAGTAATAAAGATTTATTTTTTTAAATTGTTACCACCGTGCTTTTTTCCCCCACTCCTTTGGAGTGTATTTGGGTCTGTTTGTTGAGCACCTTATATAATTACATATTACATGATCTCTTTGTATCTATCTATCTATCTATCTATATATTCACACACACACACACACACCCACACACCATGTTGGGATTATCAAGCATAATTCCTGAAGAAAGCAAAATATCATAAAAATATTACTGCAGCAAAAATGAAGCCAGGTGAGATGGTTTTTATCATAATCTATGAAAAGAGTCAAAAACTGCGTACATTAAGGGAGGATAAATATTTGTTTCCTGCTTGATATCTACATGCAATTAGCTGAGAGAGTATCATTATCATATGGGAACTGTTTTGTTATTGCCCCTTTTTTCCCTTCACAGTTTACACCTTATTCCTCTTTAGGGTGACTGGAGGGGAAGTCTCAGGGACTATACATCTCTGCACTGCTTTTTGGCCAACAGGGGCTTCTGCTAGGGCAGTAGGTGATTTTACTCCCAGGGACTGAGTGCTCCACTTAAATTATGAGCAAAGTCCTTGCTGGCATCACCTGACATGACCAGAATATAGGATTTCTGCATCTGAAGGCAAAACACTGGAGCAGAGCCAAAGGACCAGATACGCAACCTCTGTTTCACAGTTTATTAGATATTACAGATCAACAAGGTTAATGAACTAGATTTTCTAGTTAAAGAAGATAAACTCTTATTTATGGGAAACATCATAAAAGGAGATTTTTAAAAATCTTTACTTTTTTATTCATTTTCAAAAATGGCAATCAAAACAGAAGATACAGGATTCATTCAACCAAGATATATTTCAAGCTGAAAGAGTCAAAGTATGTATACAAAACAAGCCATACTCCAACCATACTTAGTAAAGAAAATTAACCCATCTAACCCTCCTCCTTGTGGTAAAAGTCTAAAGACAAGATTTTGAAGCAAAGTACCTTCATTTTTTTATTAAAAAAAAAAAAAAAAAAAAGGTCTAAACAGCCAAAGTGTCATAGGGAAAATAATTTTTAAATGATGCCGACCCAGATTGAATACTATTTGGTTTCACCGATAGATAGTGAATCTAGTTCCATTGCGCTATAAGGCATGGAATCTCTATCAGGGTAACATCAAGCTAGGTTGAGAGAACATTGCACAAATCTCATCATTGAGTGAGTTTCCTCAATCCAAGGATCATCAAATCCTCACAAGAGACCACTGTTCTGTTCGTACGTCTCACTTTGAATGTCAAAGTGGCCCCTAACCCCCCCTACACTAATACCTAAATCTCACTTCGAGTTACTAGGTGGGCCTTCCATAGAGATATAAATACCTATCTAGTGTTGGGGGGTACTATAGCTAGTCAGTCTCTCTCTCTCTCTCTCTCTCATAAAACACCCCCTCTTTTTCTATCACATGCAGTATTTACTGCATTTTCATAAATCCACACCCAAGTCTCAACTAAACAATTTCCCCTTTGTTGGGGGAGTTGGTACCCTCCATTTTGACAATAAAGCCCATCTTCCATCCATTAGGAGCCTATACTTCAAAGTTATTTGGATCTGGTGGAAAATCACTAATGCAGTCCTATTTCTCAAATCATCATTCTTGCATCCTCTCTGGCTGTTGATTTGCTGTGATCACCTCAGCGGCATAACTGGAACTGAGTTTTGGGGGGCCCCGAGGTGAACTTGATGGGGGAACACTGTTAGCCTCCATCCCCGCTCCCATCCCTTACCTCATCCTATGTGCATCTTACAGCAGTGGCTACAAAACCCTTTAATTTCTTCAGTCTTTTCACTCTCTCCATGCTCTGACTGTCTCTCACTTTCCCTCTGTGGTTACAGCAACTATTTTATACAAGTGTTAATCTCTCAGGCTGCTACAGAGCGATTATGTAAACTGGTTTCCAACCACATCAGGCTTTCCTGAACTTTTAAGGTGTGGCTTGGAGGGGGGGGGATGACTTTGATAGCCTCAAATATTTACAGCACTAGCCCAAGGGCAGTGTTGTTTCCCTTCTTAAAGATACAGGGAATCATTACTGCATGTGATAGAAAAAGAGGGGGTGTTTTATGAGAGAGAGAGAGAGAGAGAGACTGACTAGCTATAGTACCCCCCAACACTAGATAGGTATTTATATCTCTATGGAAGGCCCACCTAGTAACTCGAAGTGAGATTTAGGTATTAGTGTAGGGGGGGGTTAGGGGCCACTTTGACATTCAAAGTGAGACGTACGAACAGAACAGTGGTCTCTTGTGAGGATTTGATGATCCTTGGATTGAGGAAACTCACTCAATGATGAGATTTGTGCAATGTTCTCTCAACCTAGCTTGATGTTACCCTGATAGAGATTCCATGCCTTATAGCGCAATGGAACTAGATTCACTATCTATCGGTGAAACCAAATAGTATTCAATCTGGGTCGGCATCATTTAAATAAACCCACTAACTTCATACGCAGTCACAGCATCTTATTATTATAATTCACAACAGCATCATATTTGATCATTTTTGCTACTCATCCATATTTTTATACTATACATATTTATTAATTGATACAGTTGGATAAAATGTTAATATTCTTCCTTCAATTTCCTCCCCTTTCAGATCCTAGTTATTTTTCCCTGTTTTTTGTAACTTTCTCACATCCTAAATATTGTTATTATACCTGTTAAGTTTCATTCTATATGTGACGTTGAATTGGGAAATGTTTTACTATGTTACTCTCTGCCTTTACTCACATTGTTAATTGTAAACCGGGTTGATGTGATTCCATCATGAAACTCGGTATAATAAAAATAATAAATAATAATAAAAAATAATTACTGGCAGTGATTCCAGTGCCTCCAAGTCCTCCAATTACTGCACCCAGGACTGACTCAGATATAACATGATTCTGCTACTAGGAGAGGGGACATGAGTCTAAAGTGAGGGGGCAGATGCCCCCAAGGCCCACTGTAATTTCCACTATGTTCTCCCTGACCTCTTTAATAACTGCACATGAATAAAGGATATGTCCTAAGGTCCCTCTTGCCCCAAAATTTCCATAACATAAACCTTCTCCTGTAGGATATATAGAGTTGAGTCTTGCAGGTGTAAGATATGCTTTATAAAGGATTTTAGATTGTTGCTTGCTCATATTTCCTGAGATTAAGCAGCTCTCTGTGCTCTTAGATATCTTTCTCCAGTCCTCCAGTTGTTATGGGAGTGCTGAGAGAGCGGTCCCACTCGAGGGGATTGTGTGCCCTTGAGCCTCGGCACAGTCCCAGACGAATCCAAGAAGCACCGAGGGTAGGCGAGGCACATCCCAGCATGGGTGGAAGCTGACAGTCCAACCCTCTGCTGGACCTGCATGCTTCTGGAACCAACAATCTTGATGTTGGTAATGAACAGTCCTCCGACTGTTCCCGGCCCTTTCGGACCTGCTGCCTGAATGGCAAGAAGCAGCAGGCCGGACTCCGGATAAGGGCAGGCGAAGGCTCAGGACAAGGCACTGGAAACGAAGACACAGGAACAAGGCACTGAAGACAAGGACTCAACGAGGCAAGGTTCAAGGTATTCAAGGAATTCAGGCAAGGATTCAGAAGCAAGCTCAAGTACTGGGTTGAGACTGCGACGCAGCACGTCCTACACAGCCACTAACCATGGGCTGGTCGCAGACCATGCTTGAATGCGAAGCAGGCTCTAGATGAGGTGTGGAATAGCTGAAGCTGGAACTTGGCGAAGATACTATAGAAGCCTGTACCAAGGCGCGCCCTACACAGCCCATTCCAGGCTGGTCGCGGACCACGCGGGAATGGCACAGGTTTAGTCAGAGTCTTAGGCACAGAGGGAGCAGCCACAAGAAAATCCAAGGGCCAAGACGAGATTCAGGGTAAGGGACCAAGGCGAGACTTGGCTTCAAACATGAGACACGGGACCAAGACAAGACTTGGCTTCAGACGAGGATGACCCTCCGGAGGCTTGTGCTGCTGACGAGAAGGCAGGCTAGTGTCAGGACATGGCATGCCAGGAGGAGAAGTGACTACGAGGAACCAAGGGTTCAGGACATCAGGAACGGAATTGGAACATGAACATCAGGAACAGGTAACACAGGACATAGAGCTCCAATGAAGAACATGGACCAAATGGAGCGCTGGAAGGCAAGACCTCCAGGAGCAGGAAACTCCGATGCAAGGCAAGGCAGAACTGAAAGTGAAGCCCTTTTATAGGCCAGAAAAGGAAACTCCCTGGGAGGAGGTCCGATGGGCCACACCTGGCTGGCCCTATAAGTATAGAGAGAAGCTGCGGGCTGACCCCTTAGAGAGAAGGGCGGGCCCAAACCAGAAAGTCCAAGCTGAGACTGGAGCAGGCCTCAGGCAGGCCCCGATGACATCGAAGACCTCCCAGGCCGTGGAGCAAAATCCGGAAAGCCATTTCAGGCGAGGCCCCGGCTTCGGAGCAGCCTCCAGAGAAAGGTGAGAGGCCTCCTGTGGCTCCAGCTATGGGAGGAATCGTAACACCAGTGGTTAGTACATCCATCCAGTTTCCTGTCCCATTTGTCAAATAACATGGGATGATGTTACTCTAAGCTCTTTTACATATTGTGTATCCATCCATGAAGACCAGGCTCTTTACAAAGCTTTAAGACACCAAGTTCTAATATTGTCAGAAACCTTATCAGCTTTGGTTAAAAGTCTGGTGACAGTATGAGTGCATGTAACTGCAAAAAGGCATACAACAGGAAGCTCTGAAGCCTAAACATTTCTTTAAAGTAATCCCATCTAGTAAAATGCCCTTCAGGGAGTAACTGGCTAAATTAAATTAAGAAGGAAGGGCTTACACTATTTGGAACCAATCCCAGCCTCAATTTTAACTCATCATGACAGGTCAACACAGGAGTAACTGGGAAGAGATGATTGAGCCCCTCTTTTGTTTTGTTTTTTTGCAAAATCTTTCCAGTAGCAGAGAACCCATGTTAAACTATCCTTTACAAAAAGAAATGACAAGTTTTAATCATATAGGTTATATGGATAATTTCACAAATATTGATTGCTGCACATAAGTATCATGAAACAAACATCACTTCTGTAACACCCACAGGAGTAGTGGTCCCTTGGTGCTGTGGTGTAGTGAGTAGGTCCAGCAGGCCCATACCGACAGCTGGCGGAGAAGACTTGGAGCAGGATGGACTGGAACTTCAACTATACCAGCAGCCTCCCCTGCAGGATGAGCCCATAGGGTCTGGCGGCCAGCAGGTCTTAGGTGGCTCCCTAAGGCTTTCCGAAGATGAGAGTCCAAATCTGGACGAAGATCAGGCCAGGCAGCAGATGTGGATATCAGGCCAATGGTTGGGACAGGCAGCAGACAGCAGGTACGAGTATCAGGCCAGAGGTCGGGCAGGCGGCAGACAGAGCAGAGTTGGGTTCAAAGCAAGGGGTCAGGTCTGAGCAGTGATCATGGAGGGTCAGGGTCCAGGCCAGGGTCAGAATCAAAGAAGTCAAGCCAAGGGTGACAAATAAGGAAGACAAGGACTCAGACAAGGAATAAACAAGACAAGAAGGGGTTATGGAACAAGACAAGAACTACAGCAAAGAACAAGGCATAGAACAATCAGGGAGCAAGCCAAAATCAATACAAAGAGTAGCAACATGCACTGGGACCAAGGCACACCACGAGACCTGTTGCTGAGATGAAGAACCAGTGCGGGACCTTGGCTTAAGTAGGGCCAGTGGGTGACATCATCAATGAGCGCCAGCCTGTTCCTTCCCGCCACTGTGCACATATCATGTGTGCACATGCGCACATGCCTACAGGAAGGCGGCATGGCAGCTGAGACTGGCGGTGGCACTGCCGTGTAGGAGTGAGTGAGTACAACGAATGCTAACAACGTTCTTCCATAGTCAGTGCAATATTGAGCCTTGAAAAGTCTCTCATTAGCTGCAAATCCAGTTACAAGAATGGTATACAAAGGCACAAAAAAGCAAAACTAGGCTAAAGCAGGAGGCTGAAGTGTGGCAGGGTTGGTGAATTTTGGACACAGTGCTGACAAGATGTATTCAAGCCCCAGAAAGAGACAATTATGGTGACCCATGTAAGAGTGGCACCAAAAGTTACTATTATTATTGTCATTTGTATAGAGCTTTACAGAGATATAAAATAGTTCCTGCTCCTTGGATCTTACAATCTAATCAAGACAGATGGACAAGATGTACAGACCAAAAACAAAGAGGCCTTGAATAAAAACCATGAGGTCATGAAATAGAAGAACTAAATCAGGTGGGTTATAGGTTAGTCTCAGAGCAACTTGCCTTAGCCTGCAGGGAAATTTGTATTTGTGTCACTGGGGAATGCAATGCAGTGTAAGGAGGGAGAGATTTAAAAGTGGAAACCATGACGATAGGTCAAAATTAGACAAAATTAATTTTGAAACATGAAGGAAAATGTATTATTTCTTGTCTTTAAATGAATTTTGAAACATAAAGCTCTGAAATGTAATAGCATAATTAAAATGAAAGGGTAATAATTCATAAACAGTGAAACCTATGAAATGTAATGAGCAAATGACCTCAGACTAATCTGGATCTCTGTGTCAGGAACACTGAAGTTAAACTAATTGGCAACTTAAGTAGCAGTTTTGCCAGAAAACTTGAGGATTAATAGTTGTGGAGCCAACCACACAAGATGCTGGCACATTGGCAGAGCAGTGTGTGGAAATTTCACCACCTTTATCCTTGCTGCACTAGCTCAGTGGATGACTGAAGTAAGTCATGTTCCACTGCTGTCAATCTGCATCTTTTACAAGCATGTTGAACTCACTAAAAACAAGATGCTAGCTTCTCTATTGGTAATATTATTTATGTTTCCTTATGCTAAACCAGTGGTCCAACCCTGTCCTGGGGAGCCCCCAGCCAGTCAGGTTTTCAGGATATCCACAATGAATATGCATGAGAGAAAATATGCATGTTATGGAGGCAGTGCATGCAAATTTTCCGAAAGGATGGGCTCTACCTTAACCAGAGTGGAACCAAGCTGCTGGCACTAACTTTCAAAAAGGAGATAGAGCAGCTTTTAAACTAGAACAAGGGGGAAAGCCGACAGTCACTCAGCAGTGCATGGTTCAGAGAAATGTATACTTGAAGGATACTAATGAAACAGGAGAGTTAGGGCATCCCAACAGAGAGGTTCCATTAAAAGCAAACATAGTCCATGTGCCTATATGTAAAAAATCACTGAAGCTAATGATTTCTGAATTATTCCTAACAACTGAAAGCAGGTTAATACAAACAAAAAACACACTTTGAAATGTCTGTATGCCAATGCCAGAAGTCTAAGAAGTAAGATGGGAGAGTATAGCAGCAAATGATGAGACTAACATAATTGGCATCACAGTGGTGGAAGGAGGATAACCAATGGGACAGTGCTATATCACGGTATAAATTATATCACAATGATAGGGAGGATCAACTTGGTAGGGGTGTGGCACTTTATGTCCGGGAGGGTATAGAGTCCAACAGGATAAAGATCATACAGAGACTAAATGCTCAGTAGAATCTATATGGGTCGAAATCCCATGTGTGTTGGGTAAGAGTATGTTATGAATTCGCTGCCCGCAGGTTTTCCCGCGAGCAGGCTCTCACCATTTGCTGCTTCCTTCACCGACGCGGCAGGACGCCGCTGTCAGGCCTGCCCACGTGGCCAGAGCCGCGGACTAAATCTCTCTTTGCAGCCCGGAGGCCGCCCGTGCTGCTCCTCTTCACTGCGGCCAGAGCTGCAGACTTTCCTGCCATCAGCGTGGCTGGAGCTGCCGCCAATGCCAGCGTCTTCTTCGCGGCGCTAGGCCACAAGCCCCGGTCTCACCTGGCGGCTGGAGCTGCCCCCGGGGAGTGCTGCAGCAGCTGGAGCCGCTGCCGTCATCGGGCCTGCTCCTCAGGCCCTGTCCTGCTTCCTCTGCATCTGTACGTTGGTGCAGACCGCTGTCTGCAGTCCTGCACAGCTCTTCTGCTGCTCCTTAGGCGCCGGCGTGCGCCTCTATTCTGGATTTAAAGGGCCAGGTACAGGAAGTGTGCTGGCCCCTCCTAGGGAGTGGACTTCCTGCTTCAGCCCTATAAAAGGGCTGCTCCGTCATTTAGTCTTTGCCTTGTTTTGGAGTTGCTTCACTCTGGAGGCTCCTGCCTGCCAGAGCTCCGTCAGTTCTTCTTCGTCTTCTCCATGGAATTCTTGTTGTTTCATCTCATCATGCCAAGTCATGTTCGTGCCTGAGGTCCCCATCCAGGTGTCCTGGTGTCTCGCTTGGATCCTCCGTTTCCTGATGTTCCATGTTCCTTGATGACCTGATCCTGTGTCTTCATCTTCAGTGCTCTTGAGCCTTCTGGTACCTGTAGGCCAGGGGTTCCTTGGATGATGTGGTGCCCGAGTGGACTAGCCTGCAGGTGGACATGTGTCCTGTGCTCCTGAGCCGTCGTGTCCTGCCAGCCGTAGGTGGAGCTTCGGAAGACACCAGCTTCGTCGTTGGAGTTCTGCTTCGACTGGACCCTTCCCTGCGCTCGTCCTGTTTGCAGCATGGTCCGTGACCAGCCCCCTCAGGCTCTGTAGGGCACGCAGTGGGACAGGGTGGTCTGTGACCAGCCCATTAGGTCCGCCCGTGAAGGTGGGCTGAGTAGGGTGCCCTGAGAGACAGTGCCAAAGTCTATCCTTCCAGCTTTTGCCTAGTTCCTCGTCTAGTCTGTGATGCCGTCGCATCAGCCCAAGTCTTTGTCTGTGATGCCGTTGCTTCAGCCCAAGTCTTCATCTGTGATGCTGTCACATCAGCCCAAGTCTTCGTCTGTGATGCCATCGCATCAACCCATGCGTTCGTCTGTGATGCCGTCTGCATCAACCCATGTCTTTGTCTGTGTTGCCATCTGCATCAGCCTTGGAGTCAAGTCTTTGTCTGCGATGCCGTTACATCGATCCTGCTGTCATGTCTTCGTGTCGAGGTCCGTCTGCTCTCAACCTCAGGCCAGGCCTGCTGCTCCATGCTGTTCCACGCAGGAGGTCCGAAAGGGCTTGGAAAGGTCGGAGAACGATTCACATTCCAACATCATCCTGTTGTTGGCCTTGGGAGCTTGCAAGCCTGGCAGAGGGTAAGACCATCAGCCATGCTGGGACACGCCGTCAAATATGCGGATGATACAAAATTATTCTGTTATATAAGGGAAGCGCTAGGAGAGCGATCTCAACTTGAGGGGAATGTGTGCCCTTGGGCCTCGGCACGACCCCAGACGAATCCAAGACAGGACCGAGGGTTGGCGAGGCGTGTCCCAGCATGGGCGAAGACAAGTCTGACCCTCTGCCGGACCTGCATGCTTCTGGAAGACCAACAACGCTATGTTGGTTAGTGAACAGTCCTCCGACCGTTCCCAGCCCTTTCGGACCTGCCACTAGGTATCGGCAAGAAGCAGCAGGCCGGACTGAGGATGAGGGCAGACGGAGGCCTTGTGACACAGAAGACTCAAGACGAGACGAGAAGACTATGGAAGTGGATGAGGATCTTGGAAGACTCTCGACAAGACGAGGAACTTGGAAGTCTCTTGGATGAGACGAGAAGTTGGGAAGGTTTGGACATTGGCACTGTCTCTCAGGGGCCCTACACAGTCCACCCGCGGGACTGGTCATGGACCACCCTGTCCCACTGCACGCCCTACACAACCTGAAGAAGCTGGTCACGGACCACGCAGAGAGCGGGACAAGCGCAGGAAGGGAATCCAGCTGAGAAAACTCCAATGACGGGAACAGGAACCGACGAGACGGATTTACCCCAACAAGGTGTCATCTGGAGAACCAAAGGAGCTGGAGGGTCAGGAGGACTCGGAACGAGCGAAGGAGGAGCGGAACCTCGAAACATTAGGAAGCCTGGAACATCAGGAAGCGAAACATCAGGAAACCTGGACTGGGAACCTCGAAACATGAAGACATGGAACATCAGGAAGTCACAGGAAGCAAGACAAGTGTTCTGCGCTGCTCCCCCAAGGGGAGGGGCTAGCATTTTATAATACTCTGTAAGCAGAGGTAGTGATCTGATGTGGGTTGGCTCCCCCAGAGTGGCAATTGATATAGTACCGCTCTATAGTGTAAGGAATGAACACTAATAGAAATGGTAAATCCCTGGGCCGATGGCAGATGACAGCGCCCTCAAGTGGAGATCCTGAGAGGGACCTCTAGCTAGGCTGGAGTACTGAGACAAAAGAGAGATAATTCTTTATTAGACTGGAAGTCGAACCACCAGAGATGGCAATAGTGAGCTGATGTGCCCGGCAGGGCTGAAGTCCCTCAGATACTGGAATAACAATCTCTGAGATATAGGTATGCAAAATCTTCTGAGGAAAAAGAAAGTCCGAAAAAGGCATTAGGAACAAAGGCCCTCGTGGAATGAGAACCAGTTCCTATTCTGCAATCTGCAATGGTCACTCACGATCTCCATACCTGCGATAATGTCTTAGACTGAAGAGAGTCTTAGAGATTAGGAACATAGGCCCTCGAGGAGCGAGTACCAGTTCCTGTCTGAAATAGAACTCACAGTGTACATGTTTGCAATCGCTTCAGGTAAAAGGAGTCTTCTAAGTCTTCGGGAACATAGGCCCTCGTGGAGCGAGTACAGTCTTGCAAGGGCCTCTTGTAATCTATCACAATCCGCTTGTGATTTAACTACTCTGAATATGTTGTGATTCTGCCCTCATGGGCAGCCTCTTACCTTCTCTCTGCCTATCCTGTGGCCTGGAGGCCACAGTCCCCAGTCTTCCTTGTGGCTGGAGCTGCTCCTCAGTCTGCCCTCTACGGCTTGAGAGCTGCTGACAACGCTGGGCCTGTTCCTCGGCCCTGCTCTTCGGCATTAGCAGCAGCATAGTCATTGGCCATGGTCCTGCACAACTTCCTGCTTCCTGTTCCTAAGGCGTGAGCCACGTCTCTTCACAAGATTTAAAGGGCCCACGGCTAGATATGCCCTGGGCCCCATCTGATGACTGTTTCCTGTCTCAGCCCTATAAAAGGGCTTCTCCAACACTTCTGCCTTGCCTTGCATTGGAGTTACTTGCTCCTGGAAGTCTAGTCTTCCAGCGCTCCATCAGGTCTTCGTTCTTCATTGGAGCTCCACGTCTCGTTGTTGCATCCGGTTCCCGACGCCATCCTCCTACAGATTCTACCTCGTTGGTGCCTCCCTCTTCGTCTACGGGAGGTCTGGCTGCCACGGCGTTTCTTTCCCAAGATCCTCCGGCGTTCCCGGACTGGCTGCATGCTGCGACCCGCTATGGCTCTTGTGGGCCTAGGGGCGCGCGCGCGGTGCGACCCCGATGTAAACACCGGCAAAGGCGCGAGACTCGGAGGCGTTCTCTGAAGATGACGTCATCCGCGACTAACATAAAAGGTCTCAGCATTTACTAAACCCACGAGTTAGCAAGGGGTTACCTACGGGAGGTTCCCGACCTAAGCTTCTCTGCCTCCTCGGATTTGTATCTTTCTCTGCCAGGTTACGATTCACCCATGCTGCTCTGCTTTTGTATTTATTAGGAGTACCCGTTCCTCGGGGGCTCCGCTTTCTCTCTTCTTGATTTCAGATTGTCAAGACGGGATCTGGGAAGATTGTGCATCCAAATGGCAGATGAAATTTAATGTGGACAAGTGCATGGGTCCCAAGGTAAGCCTGACAGTCTTTCAGCTAGCGGCAGCGAAAACAGGCCCTTACAGCGGACCTAACCTAATAGCCATAGACGAACCCACAGTGTCAGACCCACCACCCTCTTCCTGACACCAATAGACTAGACGGCACCGCAACTACTCTTCCAATCTTCGTCTAACAGCCACCCGTCAGTCATCAGACAAGCTACCAGCCCTCCATCACCCCAACCACAACTTCGGATTCCAAGTAAGGATATAATTCAACACACCACCACCTTATCATGCACCCTATACCTATACCAACTATCCATTACACTCCTAAACCCAAACCCAATAAACCCAGGATTCTAGGCATACGACATCAGAGATTGATTCCAATCATGATCTCCCCCATGACCCAAACGCTAGGATTAACATTATTCACGCTCACACTATTCAACGCCCAATCGATCACAAAAAAACTACACCTCCTCAACGACCATCTGACAGACAACAACCCCGATATTTGCGCCATCACAGAAACATGGCTGAAACCCACAGACACAGTCCTATTAAACCAGCTACCCAACCATCTTTATGATGTTCATTCAATCCCTAGAATTAAAAAAAGGGGTGGAGGGATCCTTCTAGCCACAAAAAAGGGCCTAGGGCTCTCACTCCAATTATCTACCACAATAAACAAGACTGAAATTGCCTTCTTCAATTCAGACCATCTACAAATAGCCTTAGTCTACTCACCACCTGGAACTTTAGACACAGACCCTTCACCTCTAATTGAGTTCACAACAAAACATTGCAAACAGGACAAACCAGCTATTTTGATGGGAGACTTCAACTTACATGTAAACAGCACACCGCTAATTCATAACTGTGATATCCTTCTCTCAGCTCTCAACCACCTAGGCTTCAACCAGATAGTCAAAGATCCCATGCACAAATCAGGACACACCCTCGACCTGATCTTTCTCAACAATGGCATAACACCAACCAATAACCCTACCTGCGTCCCAGTCCCATGGTTGGACCATCACGTCATCTCGGCAGAACTTCAAATTACAGACCAGCCTCGTCCCATATTTCCAGTAACCACTATACGTTACAGGAAACCCTGCCCCATAGACAATCTTAGTAATTTACTTTCCATAGAACTCGACCGACTGGATTTAACAGACGCATCCTCAGCTATCACCTCCTGGCTCAATATTACAAACAAGATCGCCGATCTTACCTGTCCCTCTACCACCAAATCCTTAAAACCACCCCAAGCAAAAAGACAACCGTGGTACACTCCAACACTCAAAACCCTCAAACAAGAACTCCGGAAAAAAGAAAACAGCTGGCGCAAATCTCCTTCCACCATCACAACGCTAAATTATAAATCCCATCTCAACACATACAGATTAGCCATCCTAAAAGCCAAAAAAGACTTCTTTGCAAAAAAAATTCACAACTTTGCACTGGACCCAAAGGCTCTATTCTCATTTGTATCTTCCCTAACAAAACCCACTCCACCTAGCATTCCAGATGAACTAGCAGCCAACAAAGCTGAGGAACTAGCAATCTACTTTGACAAAAAGATCACCAACCTCCTCAAGCCTATCCTTACCCAACAAACAACAGTACTACAGCCGACAACCTCACCATATAACAAAGAATACAGCCTATCATCATTCGAAACTCCTTCATCGTTGGAAATCAAACTTATTCTCAAGAAGCTCAAACCATCTTCCCATCCTCTGGATACCATACCCTCCAATCTTCTCCTAGCGACCCCTAACACCATTTCTAAACCCATATCAGACATCATCAACTGCTCCTTAATACAAGGAAAGGTCCCAGACCAACTCAAAATAGCAGTTTTGAAACCGTTACTAAAAAAACCAAACCTTTCAACGGATAACCCTGCAAATTTCCGCCCTATCGCAAACCTTCCCCTTATCTCAAGAGTGATGGAAAGATTCGTCAACAAACAACTGTCGGAATACCTGGAGGATAACAACATTCTCTCCCCTTTCCAATTCGGCTTCAGGAAATCTCAAAACACGGAAGCACTCCTAACATCGTTATCCGACACCATACTTCTTAATCTCGAAAAAAAACAACCCTACCTCCTCGCTCTTCTTGACCTATCCGCCGCATTTGACACAGTCAACCATACCATACTACTCGGGCGGCTATCCGACATAGGAATTCAAGGAGAAGCACATAGCTGGTTCCAATCGTTCCTGGAGAACAGATTCTACAAAGTAAAAATCAACAATGAAGAATCGCATCCTATCAAATCAACTCGAGGAGTACCACAAGGATCATCTCTCTCTCCTACGCTATTTAATATTTACTTGCTTCCACTCTGCCACTTACTCTCTAACCTCGAGCTAAAACATTATATTTTCGCTGATGACATTCAGATTCTCATGCCCATCACAGAATCATTACAAAAAACTTGGGCGCATTGGAATATCTGCTTACAAACCATCAACTCTCTCCTATCCAGCTTGAACCTCATACTTAATCCAAACAAGACAGAAATCCTCATCATCTCACCAGACGAAAATCACACCCCTACCAACTTTCAAAGCGTAACTCAATTCTCATATCCAAACACTAACCTATCCACCTCCGTCAGAGACCTGGGGGTGCGTCTCGACAACAAATTTAACCTAAAATCCTTCATAACCAACACAACTAAAGAATGCTATTTCAAACTCCAAGTGCTGAAAAATCTCAAACCTCTTCTTCACTTCAGTGACTTCCGGCTAGTAGTCCAGTCTTTAATTCTGTCTAAGCTGGACTACTGCAACTCACTACTGCTAGGTCTCCCAGCTTTATCCACCAGACCATTACAGATGGTGCAGAATGCAGCAGCAAGGCTACTCACCAACACTAATAAAAGAGCCTACATAACACCTATTTTTCACAGCCTACACTGGCTTCCTATAAAAGCTAGAATCACCTACAAGACACTATCAATGATCCACAAGGATATAATGGGCATCGCCCACCTGAATCTAAATTCGCATCTCCGCCTCCACACATCTCAAAGACCCATCAGGCACAACTACAAAGGTTCTTTATATGCTCCCCCGATCAAAACCACATTAACAAAACGAGCACTCTCAACAGCCGGACCCACACTCTGGAACTCACTACCGCCAGATCTACGCCAAGAGACCTGCCATCTAACTTTTAAGAAAAATCTAAAAACGTGGCTTTTCAGGCAAACATATACAGAATCACAAGTTTACTTAGACACCGGCCAAAAAGAAAAATAGCCCAAACACTAGATCCTAGTTTCACCTATACCCCCTTCAAGACCCAACCACGTCAGATCTGAACTTCTCACCTGTTTAAGACTTCTTCTCTGATTCATCAGTCTTCCTTAACTCATGCATTTCTCGCATATTTTGCACATCAACATAGTCTACCCTTTAATTTTTTCTAGATATCTATTCTCGCTATAAACATGCCGAACATTTACCTACGTCCTGTTGACGAGTTACTATTATTATTATCTATGTAATATTTAATTTATTATTAATATCTATATGTTATAGGTTATATGCTATATGTTATACGTTATATGTTAAGAAACGCTGTTCCATGTAACGCCTTTTGTGCGAAAGTTTTGTTATATGTAAACCGACCTGATTCGATACTTGTATTGAGAATGTCGGTATATAAAAATCCGAAATAAATAAATAAATAAATAAATATAGTGAAAAATAACCCTTGCTGTAGTTACACGATGTTAGGTTCCATATTAGGAGCTACCACCCAGGAAAAAGATCTAGGCATCATAGTGGATAATACTTTAAAATCGTCAGCTCAGTGTGCTGCAGCAGTCAAAAAAGCAAACAGAATGTTAGGAATTATTAGGAAGGGAATGGTTAATAAAACAGAAAATGTCATAATGCCTCTATCTCGCTCCATGGTGAGACCGCACCTTGAATACTGTGTACAATTTTGGTCCCCGCATCTCAAAAAAGATATAGTTGCGATGGAGAAGGTACAGAGAAGGACAACCAAAATGATAAAAGGGATAGAACAGCTCCCCTATGAGGAAAGGCTGAAGAGGTTAGGGCTGTTCAGCTTGGAGAAGAGATGATTGAGGGGGGATATGATGGAGGTCTTTAAGATCATGAGAGGTCTTGAACGAGTAGATGTGAATCGGTTATTTACACTTTCGAATAATAGAAGGACTAGGGGGCATTCCATGAAGTTAGCAAGTAGCACATTTAAGACTAATTGAGAAAATTCTTTTTCACTCAATGCACAATAAAGCTCTGGAATTTGTTGCCAGAGGATGTGGTTAGTGCAGTTAGTGTAGCTGGGTTCAAAAAAGATTTGGATAAGTTCTTGGAGGTGGAGTCCATTAACGGCTATTAATCAAGTTTACTGAGGGAATAGCCACTGCTATTAATTGCATCATTAGCATGCGATCTTCTTAGTGTTTGGGTAATTGCCAGGTTCTTGTGGCCTGGTTTTGGCCTCTGTTGGAAACAGGATGCTGGGATTGATGGACCCTTGGTCTGATCCAGCATGGCATTTCTTATATTCTTATGTACTGGTGTCTACTGCTGCTGTTATAGATCTCATCTGTGACCTGATGTACTAAAGGGTTTTCCCCATTTTGCATCTGAAGGAAAAATGCTTAGTACCTCTGGTCCTTACTATGAGTGATTTAAAATAAAACTGTAAACCATCTAAAAGGGAAGATTGTTTTTAAAGATTATACAATAGAGATATGCTTTTGTTTGAAGTTACATAGACAATGACATTGCCTATATCGTTTCATGTCATTTTCTAAACAAAACAAAAAATCCCACAAAATGTCGATTTGTCTTTTATTTTCATTTTTAGTGCACATTAAATCAAAATAGTGTGCACCAGTTTGCGTTAGTGTACGCTAAAACCAAATTTTTAAACAATTATTAAAAAAAAAAATATATATATATTTTGCCATGGACACCCCTATTATACAGTGCAGATATGGTGCAAATATAAAATAATGCTGAGACTATGCATTTCTGAGACTATTATGTATCCGATTATTTGTTTATTATAAAATTGCTAGGAAAAAAATCTCCGTTGGCAGAACTATATAAATATAAAAATTATTACAAAGCAAGTTTCTGTTCTATTTTTTTATATTTGCATTTTGATTACTTTTTCCATTAATATATGGCATAGCTTTCATTTATTAAAGCAGACTCTGGGAGGCTGAAAGGAATGCACTTGGCGAGTAGATTACAGTGTAAATCATAGCTCATGAGGTATTATTTCACACCATGTTATGTATTCTATGGCCTAAAAGTACTCTTGTTTTATTTTTTTTTTTCTATTTATACTCCTGAAGCTGTATTCTATGGCTCCATAAATTAATAGTGGAACATGTGTTCCCTAGGATTGCCTCTAAGTGGTGCAAATGTTTTCCAAATGTTTGTATGATTTCTGTGGCCTTATGCACTAACCTTCTTACATTTGCTATCGTTAAATGACCTTAAGGAAAATTGAATGCATCATTTAAGGGTGTGACTAGGTTGCTCTGTGTTTCTACACATTGCTTTGTGATTTTGTTTTTCATTTGCACTGTGTCAAATGTGGCCTTGTTAAAAACAAACCATATTAGCCAGTTAGATAAACAAATCATCTTAATTTGCTCAGATTTTTACAGGAAGGCCCTTGCTGAAAAGTTAGCACAGTTCCTGATCTTAATTGTCCTAGAAAATGAAGGTTTTACATAAAACACTAATTTATTAACAAGGAGGAAAGATGAAGTCAGGTGAAATGCCCAAAATCACTGTGAAAAAGGCAAATCTATAACAAATGCAACATCTGCTAATTATTCACTGTTACACCACATAATACTTCTCACAATGATTCATTTCAGAATGGCCCTCTCCTGGGCGTGTGATACACAATGTAATTGAGGGGTCACAATAAAAGGAGGCACTAGGGACGATTACACACCCCCAGCACCTCCTTGGCCCAGGAGAGTTGGCTGTCAGCGGGTTTGGAAAACAGATGCTCAATTTTAGGTCTGTTTTTCTAACTGGTGCACTACCAAGAGTTAGGAAAATGGACGCTCCTAAAATTGAGCATCTGTTTTCCTAACCTGTCCTGCCTGCACATTTTTTTAAAAAATTTTTAAATCTTTTTTTTTTACCTTTTGGTTCCTCCAACTTAATATCGCAGGCGCTAATTTCTGAGCATAAATGGCTAATTTTTAAATCCTTGTGCACGGGGAAAATGCGGGTTACGCACGTGGCTGGGCCTTGCGCGCACCGCGCTCATTTTAGAAGCGGCCTGCCACGTGCGCAACCCTGTTACGCGCACAAAAGCCGGGCCTCAGCAAAGGGATGGGGCGGGGGAGGCAGGGAGGGGCAGGGCAGGGCTGGAGGCGGCCGGTACAGCAGGTGTCAGGGGAATCGCACACCAGCAGGGTGCCGGCGTGCGCAACTTGCTACTGCTCCTTTGGAGGAGCAAAAGGTACAACAAAAAAATAGAAGTAACTAGGATAGGAGACATGCGCATATTTTTTTTTTAATCTACCCCAAACTGTGCAGATCGGCCGCACATTTTTTTTTTCAGTATCCTGGGCGGATGACAGCCTCATCAACATGCATTTGTATGTGATGAGCGCTATTAGTTGGGGGGGGGGGGTTTGTATGTGCATTTTCGACGCACTAAACCCCTTACTGTATAAGGGATAGTGGACATACATAGAAAACACATGTCCAAAAGCAGGTTAAGCAGTGCATTCAGCTGAGCGCACTTCACAGCATCAGCCTGTTTCTTTGTTATAAACGGTATACCTTAGCCTTTAACAATCTTCAGCACATCAGTGGACGAATGGCGATATTCATCCAGCAGACAAATGTGACATTCTGCTGACTACATAACCAGGCCTCAAGGGAAACTATTTGTGGCCATACAAATTTATTCCTATGTAGAATGGGAAGACTTACCTAAGGGAATCTATAAATTACTTGAAGTCCTCCTCCAGGCTGCACAAAACAATGGTCATTCATTCTTCACAATAAGAACTTATGGTATGCCATGCTGGGTCAGACCAAGGTCCATATAGACCAGTAACCTTTCTCTGACACTGAGCAGTTTGTGTCACAAGTATATGGCAGATTCCAAAAAGTAGATCTATCTCTATTTCTTGTTGCTCATTCCTACAGATAAGTGATGGTTTTCCAAAGTCTACCTGGCTAATAATTGTTTATGGACTTTTCCTCCAGGAACTTCTCCAAACTTCTTTTAAACTCCATTGTGCTACTGTCCAACAACAGCTTCCAATACTTGATTGTGCACTGAGTGATAAAATACTTTATATGATTTGTTTTCAAACACTGATTTTTAGTTTCAAAGAAAGCATGGAACACAGGGGATCTCGAAGAAAGCGATAGGGATTGTAGAGCTGAGCAGGTGTGTAGATGGGTAGATGAACCTTATGGTTTTTTTCTGCCATTACGTTTCGTGGCATGTTCCCTTGTTTTAATATTATTTGAAAGGGTAAATAACCATCCCTTATTTACCTGTTCCTCGCTACTCATGATTACTTCTATCATATCCCCTCTCAGACATCTTGTTACATATTGGACCGCTAGGAGAGCGATCCCATTTGAGGGTATTGTTTGCCCTTGGGCCTCGGCACAACCCCAGAAGACTCCAAGACAGCGCCTAGGGTTGGCGAGACATGTCCCAGCATGGGTAAAGACAAAGTCTGACCCTCTGCTGGACCTGCATGCTTCTGGAAGCCAACAACACTGTGTTGGTATTTGAACAGACCTCCGACCGTTCCCAGCCCTTTCGAACCTGCTGCTGGGTATTGGCAAGAAGCAGCAGGCTGGACTGAGGATGAGGGCAGACGGAGGCCTTGTGACACAGAAGACTCAAGATGTGGACGAGAAGACTCTGGACGAGGCGAGGAACTTGGAAGACTCTGGTCAAGACGAGGAACTTGGAAGGTTCAGACATTGGCACTGTCTCTCAGGGCACCCTACACAGCCCACCGACATGGGTGGACCCAATGGGCTGGTCACAGACCACCCTGTCCCACTGCACACCCTACACAACCTGAAAAGGCTGGTCACGGACCTCGCGGAGAGCGGGACAAGCGCAAGAAGGGAATCCAGCTGAGATGAAACTCCAATGACGAGAACAGGAACCAACGAGATGGATTTACCCCAACAAGGTGTCATCTGGAGAACCAAAGGAGCTGGAGAGTCAAGAGGACTCGAAACAAGCGAAGGAGGAACAAAACCTCAGAACATCAGGAAGTGGAACATCAGGAAACCTGGACTAAGAACCTCGGAACATAAAGAAATGGAACATCAGGAAGCCACAGGAAGCAACGAAGATTCAGGCAAGACAGGACATGGAGCTCCAACAAAGAACAAGGAACAAATACCTGATGGAGCACTGGAAGACGAGACTTCCAGGAGCAGGAAACTCCAATGCAAGGCCAGGCAGGAGTGCTGGATAAGCCCTTTTATAGGGCTGACAAGAAAGACGCCCAGGGTGATGTCATCAGGTGGGGCCCGGGGCATATCCGGCCGCAGGCCTTTTAAATCTAATAAGGAGACGTGGCCACGCGCCTAGAGAGGCAGGCAGGAACAGAGGCAGCTCAGGAGCAGGCTCAAGCGGCTCTCTGCTGCGAAAGTAGATTAAGGGCGGCCCCAGGCCGCTAGACAAATTCCAGCAGTGGCGGCTCCATGGTGCTG
>NW_021821313.1:0-83870 GCF_901001135.1 Rhinatrema bivittatum
CAGCGACTTCAAACAAGACTCCGAACATTGCGGACCCCAAAGGACCCTCTGCCGGTGGTCCAGTCAAAGTGTGGTTTGATGTCTCTGCAGCCAAGGCAAGCCCAGGATTACCGGGCTCACTGCTGAAGGTAGAACGTGGAAGGAGATGCGCTCCGTGTGATCCGGTCCAATCTTCATAGTAAGAGAAGTCGTGATCTGAGTCACCAAACCTGGAAGAAGATATCCATGAACAGAGGAGAGTGCTATTGAAGAAGTCAGCGGACATGTAGGAATTATGTATTGATCAACGAGATCATGCTGGATAAAGTTGGCACCAGCACCGGAGTCCACTAAAACTTGAGTGGAAAAGCTGGTGGTGGGGAGTTCCAGGGAGGCAGGTAGTTGGAACAAGGACGTTGTCGGTGTAGTAAGACTGAGCATTATCTTCGTGGGTGTTCCCTGAGGCGAAATTCGCTCCTTCTTCTCGGAGCACTGGGACAAGAAGTGTGTGCAGTTCCCACAGTACAGACACAGACCACCTTGAAGGCGATGGGATCTTTCAGCTGCCGTGAGGCGGCCATAGTCTAGCTGCATCGATTCCTCTACAGCTAAGTTGGTTCCATCCGTCAGGAAAAGAGATTCCTTGGCATGGCCCCGCTGGGAGGAACCCTTCTCCCTGGCCCATTAGAAACATAAGAAAATGCCATACTGGGTCAGACCAAGGGTCCATCAAGCCCAGCATCCCGCCCCCAACAGTGGCCAATCCAGGCCACAAGAACATGGCAAGTACCCAAAAACTAAGTCTATTCCATGTAACCATTGCTAATGGCAGTGGCTATTCTCTAAGTGAACTTAATAGCAGGTAATGGACTTCTCCTCCAAGAACCTATCCAATCCCCTTTTAAACACAGCTATACTAACTGCACGAACCACATTCTCTGGCAACAAATTCCAGAGTTTAATTGTGCGTTGAGTAAAAAAGAACTTTCTCCGATTAGTTTTAAATGTGCCCTATGCTAACTTCATGGAGTGCCCCCTAGTCTTTCTACTATCCGAAAGAGTAAATAACCGATTCACATCTACCCGTTCTAGACCTTCTTGGAGCCGGCGATCAATCTTCCCAGGGAGGTCGATAAGGCCTTCCACGGAGGTATGCAGCTCACGGGCTGCTAATTCATCCTTTATTTGAGGCGCGAGTCCCTCCAAAAAAATGGCGTGCAAACTGGCCCCCTGCCAGTTTAGCTCTGATGCCAGAGTTTGAAACTCTATAGCATAGTTGTTCAAGGCACGGGATCCTTGCCGCAGGTGAAGGAGGTCAGCAACCATGGTAGGAAGTCTTCCTGGTTCCTCGAAAACTTGCATGAAGGCGAATACGAACTGTGGAAGGTTTGACAGTAGAGGATTGGAGCACTCCCACAGGGGGGAGGCCCATGCCAGGATTTTGCCATCCAATAGAGATAGGATGAACGTCGTTTTGACATAGTCATCAGGAAAAAGCACCGGCTGAAAGGTGAAGTGCATTTGGCATTGGTTGAGAAAACCCCGACATTGTTTAGGGTTTCCCGAATAGCGAGGCGGTGTAGGCAAAGGAATGACCAGCCAGGCAGGGTGCCAGGGATACGGAGTCCGCTGATGTAGGTAGTGGGACATTAAGCTGGTGGAAGAAGTCTTGTTGGGTAGCGAGACGGTGCATGTCCGTTACCACCTGTTCCAGAGTTGACTGGAACTTCTGGATGGCCCCGGGGTAGGAATCCAGTTTACTCTGCAGACGCACCACGGAGGAGACTAGGGTCTCAAGACATCGCTGTTGCTCCAGTATTTTGGACACCAAACCAGAAATGGCCTGTAGAGGGGTGGACTCCGCCGAGTCCATGGCCTTAACAACCTGTTGCGCCAGGAGGTGGACCCTTGGCCTAGTGCAGGATTGGTAGGCTCCCTGGTCAGACCCAGAGAGCGCCTGCCACCGGGAAGCAGAGCTCAAGAGGAGACAGAGGCTAGCTGGAGCTTCACCAATAAGAACATAAGAACATAAGAAAATGCCGTACTGGGTCAGACCAAGGGTCCATCAAGCCCAGCATCCTGTTTCCAACAGTGGCCAATCCAGGCCAGAAGAACCTGGCAAGTACCCAAAAACTAAGTCTATTCCATGTAACCATTGCTAATGGCAGTGGTTATTTTCTAAGTGAACTTAATAGCAGGTAATGGACTCCTCCTCCAAGAACTTATCCAATCCTTTTTTAAACACAGCTATACTAACTGTACTAACCACATCTTCTGGCAACAAATTCCAGAGTTTAATTGTGCATTGAGTAAAAAAAACTTTCTCCGATTAGTTTTAAATGTGCCCCATGCTAACTTCATGGAGTGCCCCCTAGTCTTTCTACTATCCGAAAGAGTAAATAACCGATTCACATCTACCCGTTCTAGACCTCTCATGATTTTAAACACCTCTATCATATCCCCCCTCAGTCGTCTCTTCTCCAAGCTGAAAAGTCCTAACCTCTTTAGTCTTTCCTCATAGGGGAGTTGTTCCATTCCCCTTATCATTTTGGTAGCCCTTCTCTGTACGTTCTCCATCGCAATTATATCTTTTTTGAGATGCGGCGACCAGAATTGTACACAGTATTCAAGGTGCGGTCTCACCATGGAGCGATACAGAGGCATTATGACATTTTCCGTTTTATTCATCATTCCTTTTCTAATAATTCCCAACATTCTGTTTGCTTTTTTGACTGCCGCAGCACACTGCACCGACGATTTCAATGTGTTATCCACTATGACACCTAGATCTCTTTCTTGGGTTGTAGCACCTAATATGGAACCCAACATTGTGTAATTATAGCATGGGTTATTTTTCCCTATATGCATCACCTTGCACTTATCCACATTAAATTTCATCTGCCATTTGGATGCCCAATTTTCCAGTCTCACAAGGTCTTCCTGCAATTTATCACAATCTGCTTGTGATTTAACTACTCTGAACAATTTTGTGTCATCTGCAAATTTTATTATCTCACTCGTCGTATTTCTTTCCAGATCATTTATAAATATATTGAACAGTAAGGGTCCCAATACAGATCCCTGAGGCACTCCACTGTCCACTCCCTTCCACTGAGAAAATTGCCCATTCAATCCTACTCTCTGTTTCCTGTCTTTTAGCCAGTTTGCAATCCATGAAAGGACATCGCCACCTATCCCATGACTTTTTACTTTTCCTAGAAGCCTCTCATGAGGAACTTTGTCAAACGCCTTCTGAAAATCCAAGTATACTATATCTACCGGTTCACCTTTATCCACATGTTTATTAACTCCTTCAAAAATGTGAAGCAGATTTGTGAGGCAAGACTTGCCCTGGGTAAAGCCATGCTGACTTTGTTCCATTAAACCATGTCTTTCTATATGTTCTGTGATTTTGATGTTTAGAACACTTTCCACTATTTTTCCTGGCACTGAAGTCAGGCTAACCGGGCTGTAGTTTCCCGGATCGCCCCTGGAGTCCTTTTTAAATATTGGGGTTACATTTGCTATCCTCCAGTCTTCAGGTACAATGGATGATTTTAATAGCAACCCGGGGTTCCCTCAAGTTGAGCCCTTGGTTACCTGGGCCGCCTGGTCTTAGGTGGGCCTCGCAGGATCTCATTGAGAGAAAGTTCAGAGGTGTGCCCACCACAATCAAGGGTGTGCGGTCGATGTTCAGGCTAGAAGTCCGGGGTGCCAGAGAAGGCCAGAATAAAGTCTCTGAATGTATGGCAAGGATCAAGGCCAGAGTCAAGGTAGCGAAGTCAGCCAAAGCAAGGGTCAATACCAGTGGTCAGTCCGTGGATAGTCAGTGAAAAATTAGGTGAAATTACTGCTTTAAGAAAATTGCCCCATGTTGACTAGTAACTGAAATAAAAAGGCCTGAAGAGAAACAAATGTACTTGTTAGTAAAATGTTATTGCCAGCCCAGAGACAGAATGACTGGAGGCTGGGAACAGCATGGGAGTACAGGGCAAATGTGAGATAAGAAAGTTATAACAAACAAGAGAAAGCGCTGCATGAGCAGAATGTGTGACGTCTGAGATGTGCATGAAGGGAAAGTTACCAGCTGACGTAAGTGATGAGCGAAGGGAGGAGGGAAAATTATGCGAGCCGTGTTTATCAGTGTATAAAAAAGTAATGCAAATTTAAAACAATAAGTAAACGGCATTGCACGAGAAGCAGACTATTTTTGTAATAGGCTACATTTACTTTCTGAAGGGAAACACAATCTTCTCGTTTTCTTCGGTTTCCGCTAGTTGCTATTTGTCATTCACTATTGCTGTTTGCTGTCTTGATTTATTGAATGCATGCATGAAATGAACAAAGCCTGCCAGTTTTTATAAGATCTTTAAACTACATAATAAATGTTATGTTATGAAACTGAAAATGTGTTTCGTCACTGGCTATCTCTCAAGAGAGAAACCAAGCAGGGTAAGTTCAGGGTTTTAACATTTTTAACAATCCCGTTCAACATTTTGTGGAGAATGTGGGCACTGCAAGGTATGGTAACTGCTTTTATTAATAAAGATTATTACTTAGGGAGATATGAGTCTCGGGTATTGATTTGAACTCCCAGAGCTATGGGCTTCGGGTAATGATTCAGTGAACTCCCTGAAGCAGTCAGGTGATGATTCTTTGAACTCCCTGCAAGGGCAGGTAATGATTCTTTGAACTCCCTGAGAGATATATGCCTCAGGTAATGAGCACTGTTTAGTAACCCCTGGTAAGATGCAGATGAGATTGAGGTAAGCAAAAAAATAGAAGAAATAGCACTCGCCATCAAAATAGGGGTAGTTACAGAATTAATCGAGGTACAGGGTCCGACTAATCAAGACCTAACGGAGCCACAGGCACTATTAGACACTACATGAGGTACATGGTCCACATGAGTATTTTCCTTTACATATGTGTGTATTTTTATTTACATTTATTATAGCTTAAAATTGGCATTTGTATTTTTCTAGGGCATTCTAAAGTTTAAATTTAATTATGTTACAAGATACAGATATTATGTCACAAGGTACAGAATTCCCCAGTCCCTTAGCATTAGTTTGTGAATTGTTTCCACATGAAGTTAAAATCATTACTAAGCATTGTAACAATGAAGAAGAGAAAAAAAATGCACTGTGTAGGCGGGACGGAATGCATTTAGGAGCTGGCCTGAGGACAGAAGTTTTATAGCCCCGGATTCTACATAATTGCTGCAATTCATTAAGCATAGAAAGACAGGAAAGTCTTTAATACCACGTTTTGCATTATTTTTATATGTTTATGGGAGCTTAAGATGGGCACTGGATTAGAATCTCTGAAGTGAATCAGAATCGCTCCCCTCCCCCTTTATGAGAAGAAGGAATTAGGATGTTGCTCATAGTAGCTAGTTTTGTTTGAAGACTATAGTTTCTCAGCCCCTGTCTCTTATTTCAGGAAAGAATCTATATGGTGGGATGAGGTGAAGTATGCAGTTAGTTTCTGGGTGCCTTTCTCTTTGAACGGAGCAGATGTTTGAAATTGATTTTATACTGAGTTCTGAGATGAGATAAAATTCCTTTTTACTTTTTCTACTTTCTGCCTTTTTGATTTTCTTCCTGTCTTGTTTTTCCTTGTTTCAGAATTAAAAAGAATTCCTAGGGAAGTTAATGGTAGATTTAAGGGACCTTATAGCATTAAGATAAAATTTTAATTTGATTTCAGAGACCGTTAACTGTCTTTTCCAGAGAAGGGTGGCAAATATTACCAACGGAACTGTTTGGGGAACATCAGAGCACCTCTATTAGGGATATTGACAATTTGATTGCTGAAGGAGCAATTACTAGTGTTACAGTTTAGAACTTGAAAGGACACTGGCAGTTAAGGGGTTAGTAGTAGAATCTTAGAGAGAGAGAAGGGGGGGAGCTAGTGGAGGAATGCAGAGAAAAAAAAGTGTTTCTCAGGAGAAGAGACGAACGGAGGAGAAGAAAAAAAACTCCATTCGATGAATTGATCCTTTAGTTTAGAAACAGATTGGTGAGGAATTAAAAGATGTTAAGAATAATAATAATAATAGCCTTAATTTAGTAAGAATGTTTAATTTCGTTTACAGTGAATAAAAATCTTTATCTTGTCAGTATGAGCATTCCTTGGCATGATATCTGTTATGCTCAGGCTTGTGGATCCTTGGCCGACGAGAGGATGGTATACCTTTCGGAGGGTCCATAGACTCTCTCGTCGGGTGGCGAGGCAGAACAGGAGGCAGGACCAGCTGACCCTTGGCACTGGAGACTGAGGTGAACACGGAGACGATGAGAGACGAGATAAGGCACTGTGTCTTTACCACTGGTGGTCTGCGGTCCCCCCGGGAGGAGCCCGTAGGGACCCGACCGCTGGGACTTAGGTGGACCTAGGGAGGTCAGGGCAACGGTGCAAAGGCCAATGGAGCTTCGCCCTGGAAACCCGGTCCCCCCAGGAGGAGCCCGTAGGGACCCGACCGCTGGGACTTAGGTGGACCTAGGGAGGTCAGGGCAACGGTGCAAAGGCCAACTGGAGCTTCGCCCTGGAAACCCGCGGTCCCCCCAGGAGGAGCCCGTAGGGACCCGGGCCGCTGGGACTTAGGTGGGCCCTTGGAGACGGAGTCTTGAAGGAGTCCTAGGTCGAATGCCAGAGGGTCGTCACTCACCAGTCCGAAGTCGTGCACCAGCGAATCACACACTTGCCAATCCGAAGTCAGGAACCAGAGAATCACAGTAAGCCAATCTGAAGTCAGGAACCAGAAACACCAAGACGGAACAGGATCCAAAGCTCAAGGACTCACCGAAGCAAGCAGACTGGACAGCGCTGGAGGACGTTGCCAAGTCACTGGATGAGCAGAGGAAGTTGCCTTTTATACTGGCTGATGGCTGATAGAGAACAGGTGAGGACATTTAAAGGGATGGGTCCCTTTAATTCTGTGAAGGGGCGTGGCCTCATGCTTAAGCATGGCGGTGGCCATTTTGGATTTCCCCTGCGGAGGGGAGACGCCGCTGGGGGGAAGCAGGACGGCTTCCCCTGCAACGGGCAGCGCTGGAGGCCGCGCGGGTGTGCGATGGCCCGAGTTGGAGCCCCCCCCGGGGCTCCCACAGCGCCACGAATCAGGTAGGGGGCCGCGGTTGTGGGGCGCCACGGCCGCAGAGCACAACAATATCACTGGTGGGAGTTGGTTTCAGCAGTAAGGGCTCTGGTTATTTCAAAGCATTCAAAGATTTGGTCATCACACCCGTACACCTAAAGCAACCCCTAATCCCTTTTCTTGCAAATCCAATTGATTTTATCAATTTGCCTTTATGTCAAAAAACTACAAAGATGCATGCAGTGAATCAAGATAGCAAATCCAAACACTTTCCACACACTTTTAATCTGATTCGTGAGCTCAAATATGTGTTAATTGTTGTTTGTCTTTGTGTTATTTATGTAATATATGTTCCTATGTAATGTCTGAACACTTAAGTTTGTTATGATGGAAGCTTCTCACTGATTAATTTGAATTTGTTTTGCTGCTCTTATATTAGAGGCTATGCTTCGATGTCAAAAGAAATACACCATACTGGCAGTCGCCACATATCATTGATTTCAGAAATCATCCCATCCTTTCCATCCTTTGCAACAAAAGCCATCAGAAGCCATCTTGCACCCTTCATTATATGAACTGAAATGTTTGCACTTCTTGCCTGATTTTCTCTTTATCAGGCCGATTCAGTAAAGTCTGCGGGAGAGCGGACGAACGCCCGCTCTCCTGGCGCGTGCCCCGGCCACACCCCGGTGCACGTGATTCAGTATTCAAATTAGGTTGTGCGGTAGAAACGGGCAAAAGGAGGCGCTAGGGACACTAGCACGTCCATAGCACCTCCTTTTAGCCCGGAGCGGCGGCTGTCAGTGGGTTTGACAGCTGACGCTCAATTTTGCCGGTGTCGGTTCTCGAGCCCGCTGACAGCCACGGGCTCGGAAACCGGACATCGGCAAAATTGAGCATCCGGTTTTCAGCCCGACAGCCGCCAGCCCATTAAAATTTTTTTTTTCTTTTTATTAACCTTTTTTACTCTTCGGGACCTCCGACTTAATATTGCCATGATATTAAGTCGGAGGGTGCACAGAAAAGCAGTTTTTTACTGCTTTTCTGTGCACTTTCCCAGTGCCGGCAGAAACTAGCACCTACCTTTGGGTAGGCGCTAATTTCTGAAAGTAAAATGTGCGGCTTGGCTGCACATTTTACTTTCTGTATCCCGCAGGCATACCTAATAGGGCCATCAACATGCATTTGCATGTTGAGGGCGTTATTAGGTGCCGCGGGTTGGACGCGCGTTTTCCTCCCCTTACTGAATAAGGGGTAAGGGAAAACGCGCATCCGAGGGCAGGTTATCAGCCTGTATGTTTGCCTTGTTATATGCCTTACCTAGATGCTGTTTTTCTTGTTTTTATGAGTCAAAGTACCTATTTGCAGATGCCATTATTTAGACAGAATTAATGCAGTTTTTCCAAGTGTTTTGTAGCATTTTCCAGTCCTATAATTTCTAATACGTTTATGCATTTACTTGCTGAGTCAGATATATGATTGCTTGATATGTTCTCCTCTATATCTATCTATGGAAGCTATTCTTATCACATACAAGGTTCAAGAGGGATCAAGAGGGATATATTATTCTTTCTCCCTTATTTCTTGTTTTTATTTTTCCTGACTTTCTCACTTTCCTGTGCAGAGACTCACTCAGGTGGTTTGGAAGCCCTAAAAGGACATCATTTTTGCATTTGTACATAAAGCATAATGAATACTTCCCCACAGGGTGGGCTGTCACTTGTTTAAATGCAAGTGTTTTATCCTACACACACATTATCTGAATTTGTCTGTAATAATAAATGTTTACTCTAATTATTCCTGATTGAAGAGAGAATTGCAACAGTTGTTAGATTTCCTTAATTCTTAACAAAACACCCTATTAGCTATTACAGGTGTCATTCCATTAGTTACAGGGATTCCTTTTTTCCAATTTATGGTACAAAAAACAGTGCTTACAAGCCATTTTTAGAAGTTATGGTTTATGAATTTGAATATGCTTTTAACAAAACTATTAATGAATTATCACAGCTATATGTAGAACCAAATGATTATTTGTTATTATCCCAAGATGGAGTATTTGCTATTGTAAATGACAAGGTTGTGTTTCCATTGATGATAATTTTGAATTAGTGATGGATTTGGTCTACTTGGTGGGAGCAACTGGTAAACTGGCTCACATTTCTAGGGAAATTGGCTGTGGTTTCTTGTGGTTTGCTCTGGTCCTTCTTATGGTTGTGAAAGTAGTGTGAATGTGTTTGCATACCTGTTTATTGTTTTATGGGCCTAAACAACATCTCCTATCACCTTGAATACAGTCAACATTCAGAGGTCAAGTATGACACAGAACCTCTATGCTTCCCTTGAAACAGCTGCTTTCCTGGAAAGGTACCTCCTCAGGATGAGTCATGTTGACAATGACGGGTAAGATCAGAGTACGCCCTCTAACAACCTAAGACAGTCTCATGGCCCTGAGCGTGTGATGATTGTCTACAATTATCAAGAGGGAAATGAAGAATTAGGTGAAATTATTGCTTTAAGAAAATTGCCCCATGCTGACTAGTAACTGAAATAAAAAGCCTGAAGAGAAACAAATGTACTTGTTAGTAAAATGTTATTGCCAGCCCAGAGACAGAACGGCTGAAGGCTGGGAACAGCATGGGAGTGTAGGATAAATGTGAAATAAGAAAGTTATAACAAACAAGAGAAAGCGCTGCATGAGCAGAATGTGTGACATCTGAGATGTGCATGAAGGGAAAGTTACCAGCTGATGTAAGTGATGAGCGAAGGGAGGAGGGAAAATTATGCGAGCCATGTTTATCAGTGTATAAAAGGGTAATGCAAATTTAAAACAATAAGTAAACGGCATTGCACGAGAAGCAGAATATTTTTGTAATTGGCTACATTTACTTCTTGAAGGGTAACACAATCTTCTCGTTCCCTTCGGTTTCCGCTAGTTGCTATTTGTCATTCACTATTGCTGTTTGCTGTCTTGATTTATTGTATGCATGCATGAAATGAACAAAGCCTGCCAGTTTTTATAAGATCTTTAAACTACTTAATAAATGTTATGTTATGAAACTGAAAGTGTGTTTCGTCACTGGCTATCTCTCAAGAGAGAAACCAAGCAGAGTAAGTTTAGGGTTTTAACATTTTTAACAATCCCGTTCAGCAGGGTGCATGATCGATGTTCAGGCTAGAAGTCCGGGGTGCCAGAGAAGGCCAGAATAAAGTCTCTGAATGTATGGCAAGGATCAGGCCAGAGTCAAGGTAGCGTATTCCGCCAAAGCAAGGGTCAATACCAGTGGTCAGTCCATGGATAGTCAGCCAAAGCAGGGGTCAGGTTCCAGGTGGTGGTCAGATGTGGTCAGTGGACAGGCAGAGGTCAGATCCAGGCAACATGCAAATGTGGTCAAGTAACAGACAGCGGTCAAGGCAGGCGGTGGTTGGACAAGGTCGATGAACAGGCAGGGTCAATACAGGCAGTGATTAGATTCCGGAAAGAAGGCAGATCTGGTCAGCGGACAGACAAGTCGAGGGACAACTAATCCAAGGAAGGGAGAAGTTGTTAAGGCAACTCCTGAGTGCCAGGAGCTACCTTATGTAGTATTCCGGGGCTGATGTCATCAGGAGGGGCCGGCAGTTCTGGCACGCCACTGGCCCTTTAAAAGGAGTGGAGGAGTGCGCACACATAAGAACATAAGAAATTGCCATGCTGGGACAGACCAAGGGTCCATCAAGCCCAGCATCCTGTTTCCAACAGAGGCCAAAAACCAGGCCACAAGAACCTGGCAATTACCCAAACACTAAGAAGAACCCATGCTACTGATGCAATTATAGCAGTGGCTATTCCCTAAGTATAATTGATTAATAGCCATTAATGGACTTCTCCTCCAAGAACTTATCCAAACCTTTTTTGAACCCAGCTACACTAACTGCACTAACTACCTTCTCTGGCAACAAATTCCAGAGCTTTATTGTGCGTTGAGTGAAAAAGAATTTTCTCCAATTAGTCTTAAATGTGTTACTTGCTAACTTCATGGAATGCCCCCTAGTCCTTCTATTATTCGAAAGTGTAAATAACCGAGTCACATCTACTCGTTCAAGACCTCTCATGATCTTAAAGACCTCTATCATATCCCCCCCAGCCGTCTCTTCTCCAAGCTGAACAGCCCTAACCTCTTCAGCCTTTCCTCATAGGGGAGCTGTTCCATCCCCTTTATCATTTTGGTTGCCCTTCTCTGTACCTTCTCCATCGCAACTATATCTTTTTTGAGATGTGGCGACCAGAATTGTACACAGTATTCAAGGTGCGGTCTCACCATGGAGCGATACAGAGGCATTATGACATTTTCCGTTCTATTAATCATTCCCTTCCTAATAATTCCTAACATTCTATTTGCTTTTTGACTGCTGCAGCACACTGAGCCGACGATTTTAAAGTATTATCCACTATGATGCCTAGATCTTTTTCCTGGGTGGTAGCTCCTAATATGGAACCTAACATCGTGTAACTACAGCAAGGGTTATTTTTCCCTATGTGCAACCCTTGCACTTGTCCACATTAAATTTCATCTGCCATTTGGATGCCCAATCTTCCAGTCTTGCAAGGTCCTCCTGTAATGTATCACAGTCTGCCTGTGATTTAACTACTCTGAATAATTTTGTATCATCCGCAAATTTGATAACCTCACTCGTCGTATTCCTTTCCAGATCATTTATATATATATTGAAAAGCACCGGTCCCAATACAGATCCCTGAGGTACTCCACTGTTTACCCTTTTCCACTGAGAATATTGACCATTTAATCCTACTCTCTGTTTCCTGTCTTTTATTATTTATTTATTTATTTAAGGTTTTTTAATACCGGCATTCAAGAACTCGTTCTCATCATGTCGGTTTACAGAAAACAGGGGTGCAGAAATATAACCAAAAACATAACTAAACGTGGAGAAGAGAAGCAGTTACAATTAACAAGGGATCATGAACTGGGATTATAAGAAATAAAAGAGAGAGGAGGATAATTATATACAAGTGTACAAAATTAACCAGTTTGTAATCCACGAAAGGACATCGCCTCCTATCTCATGACTTTTTAGTTTTCGTAGAAGCCTCTCATGAGGTACTTTGTCAAACGTGCCTAAGGGCCAACCCTGGGAGAATCGGTGACGGCATCTCCACTGCGAGGTGAAGGCCTGAAGTGGGAGGTCCATCCGGAAACGCCCGGAGGCTCTCCGGAACGCCTCCCCCATCCTGCCCCGGAGCAGGGTCAGCTCCGGAACAGCACGGGAAGGTAGGTAAGATGGACCAGTTGTGTGCCCTGTGACCGGCCGTCGCAACAGCTTATGCTAATGATAGAATAACAATTGATTTAAAGGGGAGGGAAAGGGAGAGCGGGTGGGCAAAGAAGATAGATGGCCTGGAAATTAAGATTATATAAAAAGTGGGTTCAATAAGATGGCATTAATGTTGTGTCAAAATATTGGATATAATATCTGCTGCTATGGTTCAAGGTTATGACTGTGTATAAGAGAATCTGTTTAAATGGGAGGGAGGAAGAAGAAGTTAAAGTTGTATAGCAAAATTGCAATCCAAGTGGAATTCTTTTTTAAATATGATGTGTAAAAGAAATAATCATATGCTCTGCTGTTGTGCTGAAATAACTTTCTCAATAAATAGGTTTAAACAAATAGGGGTGAATTTTCAAAAGAGTTACATGCGAAAATGGCATAGCATTTTCGCACGTCGTATTTCCCAATAGGGTCACAGACACACATATCCGCCTTTGCAAACAAATGTATGCACAAAATATTTACATAAACGAGAACCAAGGAACCTTGGGAGGCAAGATCCTAATAGGTCTAGGGCCTGGGGGCTCTGGAAATCGCCTCATACCATCAGCTCAAGAGCAGTTTGAAGACCTCTTGAACGTGGACTAGGTGCTCTACCACCTCCAACAGCTTCCTGAGGTTGCCTTGCAGCCTGCTCACTTCCTCGCCTCTCCTCTGCACTTCCTGGCCCATTGCTACGAGAGATCAAGCCTCCTGGTTTGGAGCAGGTGCTCCAGCCACTGAGATGTCCTCTGCAGCCAAAGGGTACAGTGCCAATTCTGGTGAAAGGTCACCAGTGAGCTGGTCGCCTCCCTTCCCCGCAATAGATGAGCAGATTCAGGACCTGCATCTAGAGGTCCTGGGGCAGAATGGGGAGGAGGCTTTACTGAGAAGAGGAGAGGGATTTCATGTTCTGTTGGCCTTGGCCTCCCATGGTGGGAGGGTGGAGGAGTGGCTGCTGTGCTGCCACAGGATTCAATGATGGTTGTGGTGGTTGAGGCAGATGTTTATTTATTTATTTATTTATTTATTTTTATTTAAAAGTCTTCTATACCGATGTTAGTCAAAACATCACCATGTTTATTTAAAAGTCTTCTATACCGATGTTAGTCGAAACAGCTACATGGGAACATCACCTGTTCCCATGTAGATGGCACTGCTGCTGCTCTGGGGGGCTCAATACGTACAGTATCTGAATATAATCCATTTTGAAATGACTGAAAGGTATAATATAAATCTAAATAAATAAATAAACAAGGCCTTCCTTCTCCTCAGAGCTGGTGTTATCTATGAACAGAGATAAAAGTACTCCTGGGGGAATTCTGTGCAAAAAAATTTAAAATTCTGTGCACAAAAACTTAAAATTCTGCAACATTTTGCAAACTTTATATTGGTCAAAATAACACAATTTACATGACAGTCTTTTTTTTTTTTTTATTTAATGTTTTTATTGAGAACAATTATAGGTACAAAAGGTTAAACCATTATGACATAGAAACATGAGACTGATGACAGTCTTTAAGTAATTACATTTTAAATTAATACAGAAAAAAGTTATTACTTAAAGATGAGAATTTTAAACATTTGAGCAGAATTTCCCTAGAAATTCACTGAAAGAGTGTCCCTTCCTCTCGCTCTCCCTCTCCCCTGGCCACTTTGCCCTCTCAGGCCCCAACTCCTCTATCTCTCCCCTCCACCTCTAGGCTCAACCCCTTCCACTCTATCGCCAGTCCCAGAGTTTGACCCCATTCTCAGTACTGTCCCTTACACAGGCTCCCTCTGTCCCTCCCTCCCTATCTCTAGTACACATACACACACCCTCATACAGGCTCCCTCACTCTCTCGCACACACACAAATCCCCTCATAGAGGGCTCTCTCTCTTGCATACACACCCACATAAGCTCCATTTGTCTTTCACACAAACATCCTCACACAGGCTACCTATGTCTCTCTCTCACGCACCCCTTCACACAGGCTCTGTCTCACACATACACAATCCCTTCACACAGGCTATCACCCTCACATACATACATAGAAACATAGAAATGACGGCAGAAAAAGGCCAATCGGCAATCGCCCATCCAGTCTGCCCAGCATGCTCCCACTTATCTGTTTCATCAACCACCAAGTTCAGGGCCCTTGTTGGTAACTGTTTGATTCAAATTTCCTGCCATCCCCTGCCATTGATGTTGAGTAATGTTGGAGTTGCATCAAAGGTGAGCATAAGGCTTAATGGTTAAGGGTAGTAACCGCCGCATCAAGCAAGTTACCCCGATGCTTGGTTACCCAGACTGCACAGATCAATGCCTTGTTGGATGTTCCTCTTGAACTCAACTTTCCACTTCAATTTCATCTACCAACCAGACCAACGAGAACACTCTCCGAACAACACTCTCTCCGAACAACACACATCAAAACTTCTCTAAGCAAACGCGCCTTTTCTTCAGCAGGTCCATCAATTTGGAACTCCCTACCTTCTTTACTCCGGACAGAACATTGCCCAATCAACTTCAAAAAGAGACTAAAAACCTGGCTATTCGAACAAGCGTTCCAATCATGATAATAAGATACATCAACACCTACTCACTAGCAAATAGACCTTCAAACCAAGCTTAAAATATAAAATATTACAATAAGATAATTTTCAGTTTCTCCATCCTCTATTATGTTCTAAGTTATTTTACCCATGTATTCTGTTCCAAGTTTTAATACCCTGTTCTATGTAATTTGCATTCTTCATGCTTGTCTTTTTCAGTTACAATGTAAACCGAGATGATAAGCAAATTCTGCATGAATCCCGGTATATAAAAATGTTAAATAAATAAATGTTGTCTGAATGTAAAACCTGTTTTCCACATTTCCTCCTACCATTGAAGCAAAGAGCAGTGCTGTATATGTATTCAAAGTGATGTATCAGGCTTAATTGGTTTAACGTAGTAACCGCCGTAATAAGCAAGCTACCCCCACACTTTTTTACCCAGATTGAGAAGTTCAGTCCTTGTTGGTTGTTATCTGAATGCAAATCCTCTTTTCCACATTTTCCCCTACTGTAGAAGCAGAGAGTGATTCTGTATATGCATTCAAAGTGATGTATCAGGCTTAATTGGTTTAGGGTAGTAACCGCCGTAATAAGCAAGCTGCCCCCATGCTTCTTTGTTTACCCAGATTGTGAAGTTCAGCCCTTGTTGGTTGTTATCTGAATGCAAATCCTCTTTTCCACATTTCCGCTTGCGTTGAAGCAGAGAGCAATGTTGGAGTTGCGAAGGCTTATTGAGTAAGGGTAGTAATCATCAGGTAGTAGCCTCCATTCCAGTACTCCACCCCTATGGCTCTTCTCTTCATTCCCATCCTCTAGCCTTTATGGATCCACAGTGTTTATCCCATGCCCCTTTGAAATCCTTCACAGTTTTAGTCTTCACCACTTCCTCTGGAAGAGCATTCCAAGCATCCACCACCCACTCTGTAAAGAAATACTTACTGACATTGGTTCTGAGTCTTCCTCCCTGGAGCTTCAAATTGTGACCCCTTGTTCTACTGATTTTTTTCCAACGGAAAAGGTTTGTTGTTGACCATGGATCATTAAAACCTTTCAAGTATCTGAAAGTCTGTATCATATCACCCCTGCTCCTTCTCTCCTCCAGGGTGTACATATTTAGGTTCTTCAATCTCTTCTCATAAGTCATTTAATGAAGACCATCCACCTTTTTGGTCGCCTTTCTGGACTGCCTCCATCCTTTCTCTGTCCCTTTGGAGATACAGTCTCCAGAACTGAACACAGAACTCCAGGTGAGGCCTCACCAGGCCCTGTACAAGGGGATCATCACTTCCTTTCTCTTACTAGATATTCCTCTCTCTATGCAGCCCAGCATTCTTCTGGCTTTAGCTATCGCCTTGTCACATTGTTTTGCCGACTTCAGATCATTAGACACTATCACCCCAAGGCTCTCTCCTGCTCCGTGCACATCAGCCCTTCACCCCCCATCAAATACATTTCTTTCAGATTTCCACATCCCATATGCATGACTCTGCACTTCTTGGCATTGAATCTCAGCTGCCATATCTACTTTGACCACTCTTCCTTAAATCCCATCTCATTCTCTGCACTCCTTCCGGCGTGTCCACTCTGTTGCAGATCTTAGTATCATCCGCAAAAAGACAGCCCTTACCTTCCATCCCGTCACAATGTCACTCACAAAGATATTGAACAGGACCGGTCCCAACACCGATCCTTGCAGCACTCCGCTTGGCACCGCTCTCTCTTCAGAATAAGTTCCATTTACCATCACACATTGTCTTCTGTCTGTCAACCAGTTTGCAATCCAGGCCACCACCTCGGCACTCACTCCTAAGCTTCTCATTTTATTCACAAGCCTCCTGTGTGGGACCATATCAAAAGCTTTGCTGAAATCCAAGTAGATGACATTGAGCGCTCTTCCTCGATCTAATTCCCTAGTCACCCAATCAAAAAAGTAAATCAGATTTGTCTACAGGACCTTCCCCTGGTGAATCCATGCTGCCTCTGATCCAGCAATTCTTCCAACTGTAGATGGTTCACTATTCTTTCTTTCAGCAGCGACTCCATTACTTCTCCTACCACAGAGGTGAGGCCAGCCTCCTCTCTGCTCCCACTCTTGTGAAGCGGGACCACCACCGCTCTTCTCCAATTACTCGGCACCACTCCCGTTTCTAGGGATCTATTGAACAGGTCACACAGCGGATTCGCCAACACATCTCTGAGCTCTCTCCCCATACGATCCCTTTTTCATACACAAGCTCCCAATCTCACACACATACACACTCCTTCACAATCTCCTCATATAGGCTCCTTCTCTCTGAAACCCACTCAAGCATCCCCCCCCTTTTACCTCCCATGCTCACTCTCACACTCCCCTCTCTCATCCCCCTCTCCCTGCTCTCACCTTCTCCTCCTCCACACCCCCTCTCCTCTCTCACACCCCCTCCCCCTCTTCTCTCTCTCACACACACACACACATTCTCTCTCACCGGGGCCTTCCATCTTCGCCGCAAGTGGAGCACACTCTGTTCGCAGCACAGGGAGGCCTTCCATCTTTGCCTCGAGCGGAGCACACTCCGTTCGCAGCATACACCCCATCTTCACCACAACAGTGTGCCCGGGCCTTCTCTTTGCTGTGAGCTGAGCTTATGACCGGTGAGTATGTTGTTTTTCAAGGGTGATCACTGGTGAATTGTAGCAAAGTATCCTATCAGTTGGTTTACTGTAAATAGATGTGAGAAGCTGACCATTTTGCAAAGTGATCATAATATCCAAAAAAGAAATAATGACAAGATATGAAATTTTTATTTATTTAGCATTTTTATATACCGATATTCATGTAAAAAATTACACATCACTTCGGTTTACATTAGAACGTGAACTGGCATGTAAGAATGCATTACATCACAACAAGGGATACATTAAACTGGGATCAACCGGGTAATAGAAGAATGGGCTCTTCCGGAGAGCCGGAGGATAAAGAACTGAACAAATTGACTGTACCTAAAGGGTACCTAAAGCTGAAAAGAGTCTTATGTCTAGGGAGACCTGAAAGTGTCATGTACACAGGGGACCTGTATACGGAACTAATCTTCTGAAGAGTGGATGTGGAAGGCACGAGTGAAATTAAGGGAAAGCTTGCTCAAATAGCCAGGTTTGAGTCTTTTTTTGAAGGTAATCGGCATTGTTCGCGCCGAAGATCTGGTGGGAGAGCATTCCATTGCTGCGGGCCAGTTGTGGAGAGAGCTCGTTTCCTTAATGTGCTTTTTGTGGGGGGACGAGGGTGTCTCTGTAGGCAGATCTTACTGGTCTGGAGGGTAAGTGCGGGAAGTGGGATATTAAGGTCCAGTGGAGCAGTATTGTGGATGGCTTTGTGTAGGACCATAAGGACTTTGTACATAATTCTGAACTTGATTGGGAGCCAATGCAAGTTCCGTAGGATGGGTGTGATATGGTCTCTTTTATTGGTCTTAGTCAGAATCCTTGCTGTGGCGTTCTGCAACATCTGTAAGGGTTTGATGGAATTTGCTGGGAGCCCGATCAGAAGCCGTTGCAATAGTCAATTTTTGAGAAGATGATTGCTTGGAGAACTGTGCGGTAATCTTGGAAGTGGAGGAGCGTCTCATCCGTTTTAGGACTTGTAGTTTAAAGAAGCAGTCCTTCGTGGTGTTGTGGATAAATTTTTTTAGGTTTAGCTGATTATCCATGATGATTCCGAGGTTTCTTACTTGTGTAGATAGAGGGGGTTGCATTGTGGAAAGCAGATTGTTAGCAGTAACATGATTGGCATCCTGAGAGATGAGGAGGATTTCCGTCTTATTAGTGTTAAGGATGAGGTTGAGGCTTGAGAGCAGGTGGTTGATTGATTTAAGGCAATTGTTCCAGAAGCAGAGGGTTTTGTGAAGGGAGTCTGTAATCGGAATAAGAATTTGCACATCATCTGCATATATGTAGTGAGTTAGCTTTAGGTTGGAAAGGAGCTGGCATAGCGGAAGAAGGTAGATGTTGAAAAGGGTAGGGGATAAGGAGGAGCCTTGTGGAACTCCCAGGGATGAACTGACCGGTTGAGATTCTTTATTGTTGATTTTTACCTTGTAGAATCTGTTTGTGAGGAAAGACTTGAACCAATTCAGTGCGGTGCCTTTGATGCCGATGTCGGATAGCCGCTCTAGGAGGATAGAGTGGTTCACAGTGTCAAAAGCAGCTGATAAGTCGAGGAGAATGATCAGACAAGGTTGTTTCTTGTCGAGATTGAGAAGGATGGTGTCTGTTAGAGAGATTAGGAGGGCTTCTGTATTAAGAGATTTACGGAAGCCGTACTGAGAAGGGGCTAGGATGTTATTTTCGTCTAGGTATTCCGACAGTTGCTTTAACTATTTTTTCCAGGATTTTGGAGATGAACGGAGGTTCGCTATAGGGCAAAATTGGCTGGGTCGTCAGGAGATAAGTTTGGTTTTTTTAATAGTGGTTTTAGGATGGCCAGTTTCAGGGGGTCTGGAACCCGGCCATGAGTTAATGAGCAGTTGATAATTTCAGCAATTGGCTTGGCGATAGTTTTAGGGATGGAGATGAGAAGGTTTGAAGGAAGCGCATCGAGGGGGATGGGATGATGGTTTGAGCTTTTTTAATACGTTTTCTATTTCTAAGGAGGAGGTAGGCTCGAAGGATTCCAGGCTTGTGGTCTGTTGTCGAGACGTATTATAGGGGGGGGGGGAGGAGGAAGCCCCTTGTTGGCTCTTAGAGGTGCTGTCAGATTGGATTTTTTCTTGAAGTACATAGAGAGCTCTGAGGCTTTGTTGGCTGCTTGATCATCAGGGATAGTCGCGTGAGAGGGTTTGGTGAGGGTTGAGACGTAAGAGAATAAAGCTTTCGTGTCGAAGCTGAAGTGGTGGATTTTCTGAGAGAAGAAGTCTTTTTTTGATTGGAGAATGGAGATCCTGTATTGGTGCATGAGAGTTTTGCATGTGGCCTGGTTAGATGAGGTCTGATTTTTATGCCAGCTGTGTTCACTGCTCCTTAGTTTTTGTTTGAGGGCTTTTAGTTCTGGTGTATACCAGGGTTTCTTGTTGTCCGTGATAGTGTGAAGGACGTTTGTGGTCAATGGGCAGGTTAGGTCAGCAACTTTTTTGGTGAAGTGGGTGTGGTTCCAAAATGAGAAACTCTGGAAGAGGGCACTAATCAGATTCCCCAATGACTGTGGACCTTATTAATGATGAATATTGCTCTACAGGCTGCTGTGATGGTGAGGTCAGAATACGGGAAACACTCCAAATCCAGCCTAGACCATGCATGGTAAACTCTTCTCTTACCCAAAGCAGCAGAGTTCCTATTTCTAACTCCTGTAAAGTTCTGGTTGAGGTTTGGGCAAGATCTTTGCAGTGGTCTTGCTTACATGCAGCATACTGGAGGTATCCACTTACGCATCCTTGCTTCCTGTAAAATATCCTTACTCTCAGCTGTCCCTGCTCATACCTCCTCCACTCCACTATGCTATGTATGTCTTCTTATCCATTCCTGACTTCATCTCTCCCTATCGTCTATCTTTTTGGCTGGCCTGCAGACCATGTTGGACATCACTGGCTAGTTAATCCAGTCCTAGCCAAGCAACCTGCTTGTTCCTTCTTGCTTTGTGTCCCTAGGCATCCTGTTCCACACTGGCTTTTTCCACGTCCCCCAGAATAATCGATTGCTAGAGTTTAGGTTCAACAGCTATGCTACGGACCATCAATTTCTGAGGGATATTTTAAAACGACCTCTTTAGCAAACTAAGGGCCTCATTTTCCAATATCGCAGTGGTAATGCATGTGGGGGCGTGTCCTATGCAAATAAGGCATTTTTCGTGCAGTGGGGAAACATCGCCGCACGCGATGTTTTCGCCATTCGCAGAACTGGAGTCTCAAATCGCGAAAACATCATGCACCGCGATAAAACAACCAATGAATCATCGCAGTACACGAAAGTGTCCAGCCAGGAGTATTGTGGTCCACGATATTCCCAGACAGCCTGTTTCAGTATATATATATGAGAGAGAGAGAGAGAGCGAGCGAGAGCCTTCCTATAATGCCTATGCCATAGACAGGTATTTGTATCCCTATGGGAGGGCCACCTAGTAACTCGAGGTGGGGATTAGGTATGAGCGTAGGGGGTTGTGGGCCACTTTCACATTCAACATGAGACCTACGGAAAGAACAGTGGTCTCTAATGAAGATTTGCTGGCCGTCGGAGTGAGGACACTCACTCCAAGAAAGATTTGGGCAACATTCTCTCATCTAGCTTGAGAGAACGTTGCCCAAATCTTCTTGGAGTGAGTGTCCTCACTCCGACGGCCAGCAAATCTTCACTAGAGACCACTGTTCTTTCCGTAGGTCTCATGTTGAATGTGAAAGTGGCCCACAACCCCCTACGCTCATACCTAATCCCCACCTCGAGTTACTAGGTGGCCCTCCCATAGGGATACAAATACCTGTCTAGGGCATAGGCATCATAGGAAGTCTCAGTCTCTCTCTCTCTCTCTCTCTCTCTCTCTCTCTCTCTCTGAGAAATGGGCTGTCTGGGAATATCGTGAACCACAATACTCCTTTACCGGCCTGTAGCGCACAACATATCGCAAATGAAAGGGTTGTAGCTATTGGCCGCATTAGGAGCCGTGCTACCACTGCGGCCGTTTCGCCGCACACGATAACTTTACATAAACTCCACCCCCTGAATACTAAATTAAGAATTCGCAAATCGCGTTAAACGGCTGTTAGCGCAATTGCGAATTTATCTCCTGCAGTAACTCCTTAGAAAATGACCCCCTAAGTTTTTCTTAAATATGTGTAAGTGTGGTAATACATACTAGGATAGAACAGAGAATGACTGAGATAATATAATCTTTGTTTATTACATTTTCCAATTTCTCGATTAATGTCATATTTTTAATTGTTTAAAAAGTGGATATACATTCTTATGAGATGGAAAAAAATCCCAATTATTTCTAAAATGTATTACCTGCTTAAAGAAGAATGCTTCAAATTGCAGAGGGGTGGTATTGACACTTTAGAAAGTCCAAGAGGTCTCAACTTTTTTAGAAGACTCTCTGGATATATAGCATCTAGGGCTACCTTGCTAGTTACTTTCTCACTGAAAAAGACCTGTTCTTTACTAAATATTTCTAAAACAAAAATTTTGATTTTTGTGGCCAAAGATACAGGTCTTCCCTCATTGTTTCCCGTGCAAGACAGGCACTGAGGAAACTTTTCCTTTCTATGAAGCAAGCAGTGCTACATATGGGATGTACTTTTTTTCCTGAATTCCCATGTAAGCGCCAAATTGCATATCAAACCAATAAATTTGATTTTTCTTGATCCCCCTCACTTGGAGCGTTTTCTTCAGGATAAATCCAGATTACCTAATGTTTAAGGATAGGGTTGTAAAAGAAAAATAGATGCACGTTTGAATCTCATATCTCAACTTCCCCTAGATGTGGGCTAGTCCAGATTTTGCTATTAGGAATATATTTTTTTTTTAATTCTTTATTTATTTACTTTTCCAAATTTACAAAGTAAATCAATTCATATAAAATTCAATTTACATTGAAATTTTTTAAAGGAAAACAGGTACATAAGAACATAAGAAAATGCCATACTGGGTCAGACCAAGGGTCCATCAAGCCCAGCATCCTGTTTCCAACAGTGGCCAATCCAGGCCATAAGAACCTGACAAGTACCCAAAAACTAAGTCTATTCCATGTAACCATTGCTAATGGCAGTGGCTATTCTCTAAGTGAACTTAATAGCAGGTAATGGACTTCTCCTCCAAGAACTTATCCAATCCTTTTTTAAACACAGCTATACTAACTGCACAAACCACATTCTCTGGCAACAAATTCCAGAGTTTAATTGTGCGTTGAGTAAAAAAGAACTTTCTCCGATTAGTTTTAAATGTGCCCCATGCTAACTTCATGGAGTGTCCCCTAGTCTTTCTACTATCCGAAAGAGTAAATAACCGATTCACATCTACCCGTTCTAGACCTCTCATGACTTTAAACACCTCTATCATATCCCCCCTCAGTCGTCTCTTCTCCAAGCTGAAAAGTCCTAACCTCTTTAGCCTTTCCTCATAGGGGAGTTGTTCCATTCCCCTTATCATTTTGGTAGCCCTTCTCTGTACCTTCTCCATCGCAATTATATCTTTTTTGAGATGCGGCGACCAGAATTGTACACAGTATTCAAGGTGTGGTCTCACCATGGAGCGATACAGAGGCATTATGACATTTTCCGTTTTATTCATCATTCCTTTTCTAATATTCCCAACATTCTGTTTGCTTTTTGACTGCCGCAGCACACTGAACCGACGATTTCAATGTGTTATCCACTATGACACCTAGATCTCTTTCTTGGGTTGTAGCACCTAATATGGAACCCAACATCGTGTAATTATAGCATGGGTTATTTTTCCCTATATGCATCACCTTGCACTTATCCACATTAAATTTCATCTGCCATTTGGATGCCCAATTTTCCAGTCTCACAAGGTCTTCCTGCAATTATCACAATCTGCTTGTGATTTAACTACTCTGAACAATTTTGTTGTCATCTGCAAATTTGATTATCTCACTCGTCGTATTTCTTTCCAGATCATTATAAATATATTGAACAGTAAGGGTCCCAATACAGATCCCTGAGGCACTCCACTGTCCACTCCCTTCCACTGAGAAAATTGCCCATTTAATCCTACTCTCTGTTTCCTGTCTTTTAGACAGTTTGCAATCCACGAAACGACATCGCCACCTATCCCATGACTTTTTACTTTTCCTAGAAGCCTCTCATGAGGAACTTTGTCAAATGCCTTCTGAAAATCCAAGTATACTATATCTACCGGTTCACCTTTATCCACATGTTTATTAACTCCTTCAAAAAAGTGAAGCAGATTTGTGAGGCAAGACTTGCCCTGGGTAAAGCCATGCTGACTTTGTTCCATTAAACCATGTCTTTCTATATGTTCTGTGATTTTGATGTTTAGAACACTTTCCACTATTTTTCCTGGCACTGAAGTCAGGCTAACCGGTCTGTAGTTTCCCGGATCGCCCCTGGAGCCCTTTTTAAATATTGGGGTTACATTTGCTATCCTCCAGTCTTCAGGTACAATGGATGATTTTAATGATAAGTTACAAATTTTTACTAATAGGTCTGAAATTCATTTTTTAGTTCCTTTAGAACTCTGGGGTGTATACCATCCGGTCCAGGTGATTTACTACTCTTCAGTTTGTCAATCAGGCCTACCACATCTTCTAGGTTCACCGTGATTTGATTCAGTCCATCTGAATCATTACCCATGAAAACCTTCTCCATTACGGGTACCTCCCCAACATCCTCTTCAGTAAACACCGAAGCAAAGAAATAATTTAATCTTTCCACGATGGCCTTATCTTCTCTAAGTGCCCCTTTAACCCCTCGATCATCTAACGGTCCAACTGACTCCCTCACAGGCTTTCTGCTTCGGATATATTTAAAAAAGTTTTTACTGTGAGTTTTTGCCTCTACAGCCAACTTCTTTTCAAATTCTCTCTTAGCCTGTCTTATCAATGTCTTACATTTAACTTGCCAATGTTTATGCTTTATCCTATTTTCTTCTGTTGGATCCTTCTTCCAATTTTTGAATGAAGATCTTTTGGCTAAAATAGCTTCTTTCACCTCCCCTTTTAACCATGCCGGTAATCGTTTTGCCTTCTTTCCACCTTTCTTAATGTGTGGAATACATCTGGACTGTGCTTCTAGAATGGTATTTTTTAACAATGACCACGCCTCTTGGACATTTTTTACTTTTGTAGCTGCTCCTTTCAGTTTTTTTCTAACAATTTTCTCATTTTATCAAAGTTTCCCTTTGAAAGTTTAGCACGAGAGCCTTGGATTTGCACACTGTTCCTTTTCCAGTCATTAAATCAAATTTGATCATATTATGATCACTATTGCCAAGCGGCCCCACCACCGTTACCTCTCTCATCAAGTCCTGTGCTCCACTGAGAATTAGATCTAAAATTGCTCCCTTTGTCGTCTGTTCCTGAACCAATTGTTCCATAAAGCTATCATTTATTCCATCCAGGAACGTTATCTCTCTAGCGTGACCCGATGATACATTTACCCAGTCTATATTGGGGTAATTGAAGTCTCCCATTATTACTGCACTACCAATTTGGTTAGCTTCCCTAATTTCTCTTAGCATTTCACTGTCCATCTCACCATCTTGACCAGGTAGACGGTAGTATACCCCTATCACTGTAGTCTTCCCTGATACACAAGGGATTTCTACCCATAAAGATTCAATTTTGTATTTAGTCTCATGCAGGATGTTTATCCTGTTGGACTCTATGCCATCCCGGACATAAAGCGCCACACCTCCTCCCGACTGCTCCTCTCTGTCATTGCGATATAATTTGTACCCCGGTATAGCACTGTCCCATTGGTTATCCTCTTTCCACCATGTCTCTGAGATGCCAATTAAGTCTATGTCATCATTTACTGCTATACATTCTAATTCTCCCATCTTACTTCTTAGACTTCTGGCATTAGCATACAAACATTTCAAAGTTTGTTTTTTTTTGTATTTTTATTCTGCTTTTTAATTGATAGGGATAAGTTAGAATTTTTTAGCTCAGGTGAGTTTTTAGTTACAGGCACTTGGACTACTTTTCTAATTATTGGAACCTCACTGTCGGGATGCCCTAATTCTAATGCATCATTAGTATCCTTTAAAGATACATCTCTCCGAACCATCGCTGCTGAGCGACTGTCAGCTTTCCCCTTTGTTCTAGTTTAAAAGCTGCTCTATCTCCTTTTTAAAGGTTAGCGCCAGCAGTCTGGTTCCACCCTGGTTAAGGTGGAGCCCATCCCTTCGGAAGAGACTCCCCCTTCCCCAAAAGGTTCCCCAGTTCCTAACAAAACTGAATCCCTCTTCCTTGCACCATCGTCTCATCCACGCATTGAGACTCCGGAGCTCTGCCTGCCTCTGGTGACCTGCGCGTGGAACAGGGAGCATTTCAGAGAATGCTACCCTGGAGGTTCTGGATTTAATCTTTCTACCTAAGAGCCTAAATTTGGCTTCCAGAACCTCCCTCCCATATTTTCCTATGTCGTTGGTGCCCACGTGTACCACGACAGCCGGCTCCTCCCCAGCACTGTCTAAAATCCTATCTAGGTGACGCGTGAGGTCCGTCACCTTCGCACCAAGTAGGCATGTTACCAGGCGATCCTCACGCCCACCCGCCACCCAGCTATCTACATTCCTAATAATCGAATCACCAACTATGACGGCCAACCTAACCCTTCCCTCCTGGGCAGTAGGCCTTGGGGAGATATCCTCAGTGCAAAAGGACAATGCATCACCTAGAGAGCAGGTCCTTGCTACAGGATCTTTTCCTGCTACACCTGGTTGGTGCTCTCCCATTATGAGACCTTCTTCCTCCAAGGCAGCACCAGGGCTGCCAGTCTGAAATTGGGACTGTCCCTGAAGGTCTCATCTATATACCTCTCTGTCTCCCTCAGCTCCTCCAGGTCTGCCACTCTAGCCTCCAGAGATCAGATTCATTCTCTGAGAGCCAGGAGCTCTTTGCATCGCATGCACATGTACAACTTCTCACCGGTGGGTAAAAAATCATACATGTGACACTCGATGCAAAAGACTGGGAAGCCCCCCTCTTGCTGCTGGACTGCTGCCTTCATCTCAATTTTGATCAGTTCCTAGTTAAGTTTTAGGTTGCTATGGGAGTAGGAATGTGTCTAAGTTCCTTTAAATGTATTAGTGAATTCACTATATGTCTGGTAGTGGCCTACTGGGGTCTGATCAAATTCTCAATAAAGTTTTTGTTGATGGGTTGTTGTTTTTTTTTTGTATTTTTTTTGTATTTTTTTGTATTTATACATTTACAATTATATTCAAAACTATATTTAACCATCCCACATTATTTATTATACCTGATTCCAATTACCAAACAAGCTTGGGGAACCGATTATAAGCAAGATACTATTCAACATAATAAGGAAATCTCCTTAATACAGCAAAAGTATACAGATTATTAATTAATTATTTCCAACGTATTCCTGGATTGAACCACTAACACCTTCTACTTGAGTTTTCCGCTCTTCCAAAAATTTTCTAATTGATCAGGATCATAGTAAATATATTTAACTCCTTCTACTCGCATAATGCATTTGCATGGAAATCTTATAACCACTTGAATCTCAAAAGTTCTAGCTAAATTTGCCAAATTTATGAACTTTTTCCTCTTAAGCTGAATCTCCTTAGCAACATCAGGATAGGCCCAAATCTTTTGACCAAGATAGAGGTTCTATGTGACATAAAAAGTTTTAATATCTTGTCCCTGTCTGACGAGAGGGAAAATTTTACCATAAGAGTTCCCCTACTCTCTATCTGGTCACTATAAGAAGTTTCAATCAATTCTGTAACATTTAATGTTATTTCCTGAGGTATTTGATCTAAATTCATATTTAAATTGTTTTCAGTTAGGAAATAAACATTTGTTATTAATGGAAGACATTCTGATGTTAATTGTAATATCTCAATAAAGTAATTTTTTAACTGCTCTCTAGAAGAGACTAACCTACATTTGGGGAAATTAACGAATCTAAGGTTAGAATACTGAACAGAGTTCTCTAAATTTTCAACTTTCTTAGATAAGATGATAGTTTCCTCTTTCATGATATTAGTTTTAACATTCTTTATCGAATTTATTTCATCTTCTACTTTCGTCAAAGTTATTCCATTATTTGTTACCAAAGGATTCATACTTAGTAAGGCATTTTGCATTTCTTTTATATTCACATTTAAATTAGCAATATTATTTTGCAAAGATATTATAGCTTGCCACAACATTTCTAATGATACTTGTTTTGAATTTCCCGCCCCAGCAACAGGTGTAGAAGATAAAGTAAACAAAGGTAAAAGTTCTTGTTTAGCAGTGTTCTCTGAGAAGGAAGGATGTTTGATCTTCCTTCAGTATCTTTCCTCTTCTCACCGACTCTTGTCCCCCAACTGTGATGTAGTATCTTGACCTTCTACAACTTTCGGCAATGCATCTTTCATACCTTGATCCTCCTCAAGCGGGCTCACTTGAGAAAACGCAGTCCGTATACTAAGTGAGCCTGGATCAATGGTAGCAACATTGCTCTTGGGGGGTATAGGTGTTGTTGGAGCCCCGGGACTTAGACTAATATCTCCTGACAGTTGGGGCACTTGCTCCCCACCCACAGCTGTAATGGGACTCTCCGGGGCTAAGTTATCTGTAAGTGGGTAAAACCCTGTTAGCATTGTTTGAATAGGGCTAGGTCTTGCAGGGGTCGAGGCTTCCTGCCTAACTTTGCCTTTCCATTTTGTATGAGGCATTAATAAGAACAAAAGGTAACAGTAACAAGTTAAAGGGTTTTACTCACACTTCTGTTGAGAAACAAAAAATATGTTTGGAAGTTGAAGTCAGAGTGGAGTTTCCTGCCCGAAGGGAGAGACAGTATCAGCCTACCAGCCTTCACCAGCCTAAGCCGGACGAAGCCGCGTGCCCCTTACGGAGCGTGTGGCTTAGGCAGCGCACCGACGGCGACAACGCGCCATCGGCCGCTTGTTTTAAGGCCGATGGTGTCACCCAATGACGTCACCCAATTGGCCTCCTTCCGGGTCTGGATCCACCAGGTCCCTCCTGTTATTCCAAGGGTCTTTGTCAAGCTGTTGTAAAGCACTTCAATCAGGTGTGGACAAGACTCAGGTGTTCCGCTCCTCTTTTCTCCTTCCACCGGTTCCCCTAGAAATAATTTAAAGTGTGAGAGAAGTATATTTTGTTTTTTTTTCTGGGTTACTTGATTGTATCATTTATTTGTAAATGTTATAATTGAATAAATAATAAATAAATAAAAATATGTGTAAAGTGACCTGTAGAATAATGAAAAAGATAATGCCATATCTTGGTCCATATGTAAGAGAGTGTCAGCAGGCTGATAAAATAAGGGAAGAAAATACCACAAAATCAGTTTTGGGCTCAAAAATGGCAAATAGTGTGCATAATTTGCATTAGCATGGGGTACTACCTGCTTCAGCACATAAAGTGGACTTTGCAAAATTTTCCCCTTTCCCAAACAGTAAAATTTTGTGCATTATTTTACTCTTGATAAATTTAATTTAAATTAATAGCTAGAGTTGTCTTGATGCCAAACTAATTAATAGTTAGGGGCAGATTTTAAAACCTGCGCGAGCGGCCTACATTGTGCGCGGCAAATGTACACCCAAATCCGGGGTTGGCATGTGCAAGGGGGGGTGCACACTAGTGCATCTTGCATGTGCCGAGCCCTAGGGGAGACCCGATGGCTTTCCCTGTTCCCTCCGAGGCTGTTCCGAAATCAAGAGCGGCCTCGGAGGGAACTTTCCTTCTGCCTCCCCACCTTCCCCTCCCTTCCCCTATCTAACTCGCCCCCCAGCCCTACCTAAATCCCCCCTACCTTAACATGCGAGCGCCGGCCAGCTGCCAGCACACAATCCCCTGGCATGGCGGCTGTGCTGGAGGCCTTTGTCCCGGCCCCCCCCCCCCCCTGCCCCGCCCCTTTCACAAAGCCCCAGGACATACGCATGTCCTGGAGCTTGCGCGCATTGCCAGGCCTATGAAAAATAGGCTCGGCGTGCGCCGGAGCGGTTACGCATGTAAATCCTGAGGATTTACACGCATAACCCTTTTAAAATCTGCCCCTTAGTGCATAGTGAAAGTATGCTCAAAATTAACTTTGCAAAAACCTATTTGCTAAAAAAAAAATAAATAAAAAAAAAGAAACTACACCTTAATGAGGTTTAAGTGTTTTTGCAAAGAACTTTGCACTAAAACTTCGCGCACTATTTTTCCATCAGGCTCATTTGCATATAAATCCCAGTTGAAAAACGGTGCAAAGAAAATTGCAAACTATGTGCAAAATTTGGTGCAGCCTTAATATATTGGCTCTCTGTTTTCCATCGGCTGTACAAACTTGTGGAATTCCGTGCTCAAAACCTTTTCATTTTGCAACATGGCGACAGGGCAAGATTTCTATGTTTTCTCATTTAATTATAGAGAAATTATTGCACATTGAAGGACATTATTTTCTTATGACATAAGGAATTGTAGTTCAAATTTTTCTGTACAAGACAGATGGTGTGGGGCCAAAACCAGAGCTATACCAGCCTCCCAGAGTTGACCTGGCTCAGGTGGTATCCTGAGTCAGAATGGATGAGTACATTAGTTTTAATTGCAATGATAAATTCCTTCTTTTCCATTGTGCCATCTATAAAACATCCCATGCTGTGGCTCCTGAACATTGTGAGCACTATACATTATTTTAGGAGTACTCTTTCCCTAATATTTTGTCGAAGAATTCTGCCCAACAGTTAATCCAGTTATACACTTCATTAATTTAAAAAAATGCAAACAAGTAAGAGAAAAGAAATCAATCTTTATGCTGAATCAATTGTAAATGAGGCTAACTAAGAGCGAGAATTCATTTATTTCAGCATCAATGTCTGCCTTTTCAAAAAGTTCAGTGTGGGTTACAAAGCAATCAAACAAATGCAATAAAGCAATGGGATATTAAAACAAATAAAAATGTTATAAAACTGTTCAATTATTGAAACAATAAAACATAAAACAAGTCAATTATCAAAAAACATTCACAAATACTACGATAAGATACCATATACAACTTAAAACCAATAAAAAGAAAAAGCAAACAGGCTAGGACAGCATAAAATCTCATAATGATTCCAAAAAATAAATTTTAAACAGCAAACCTTTAAGCTGCAAATGCAAAGACAAGAAAGAAGTCTTGAGTCCAGTTTTAAAGTTTAAGTGATTCTTCTCCTGGCAAACATTTGAAAGTACAGTCAAGAGATGATAAGTAGCTGTGGAAAAAGAATGCACCCTTCCTGGTGTATTCCAATTTTGTCTCTTTAGAGAAAGTAAGACACACAAGTACTTCACGAGCAGGGACCGATTTAAGATTTTGCGGCTTTAAGCTCACCTTCTGTGTAAGGGTCTGTTGCAGAAAGCTGTTCTCTGCTGAATGAGATTCAGCAGAGCTGGAAGGCAGAAAATCTGCAGCCTCTACAGGTTTGCCACCCTAGGCACAGGCCTAATATGTGCCTATTTAGAAATCCAGAGCTGTTTCTGAGCAGATCTCAGATAATGAACAGGTTGATAGAAGGATAAATGACTAAAACGCATGGTTCATGCATGTACAGAACCTAGGAGAAACATTCAGAAACTGCTTTGATATGCTTTATGGATTTTGCAATTAAAACTAATCCAAAGGGGCCGATGCAATACAGTGCATTCAGCCGAGCGCTAATCCACCCCCTAATGTAATAGGGGGATTAGCGCCTATTTAACGCTCGTCCGACACGGACTGAACGAGGCTATTACTCATTCACTCCAAATGCAAAAAAATAAATGTGCGTCTCAGATGCACATTTATCGCTCAGCTATTAACGCCTGCTTGGAGCGCATTGAAAAGAAGTACAGAAAAGCAGCTTTTTCTGCTTTTCTGTACTTCTTTTAAAAGTTAAAAATAAAACCCCTCAGTTTATCGGCATCAACGTTCATAACCGGCAGACCACCAGTAACCACACTAGGGTAGCGCCTCCTTGCTAACACAACCCCCTAATTATAATATAGCATGACGGCCCCCTTGCGGCCACCATGTGCGCATTAAGAAAGTGGGTGCTGACTTTTCAGCGCCCGCTTTCTGCATTTTTTTTTTTTGCATTGGCCCCTAAGGGAAACATTTATAAAATAGCATTAGGGCCTATCACAGCTATGTACACAGAGTGCATCAAACTAGGTCAAGAGTACATTGTAGAAATCTCATTTTTGTGTACCTTTCAACATTCAAAATCACATAAAATCTTCACTGATGTCTACTGTGCTGTTTATGTCTCTTTCTGTGCATGTTAAACTGCCCCCAAAACTCAGCCCACTTCCAAAACCTCACCCTGAGTTACTAGTTGCCCCTCTTACAATGGTATAAATACTTTTACTTCTATAAGAGTCTCTCTCTCTCTCTCTCTCTCTCTCGCTCATATAAAACCTGTCCAGGCAGTGAACTAGGAAAATTAGCTTAATCACAGGCACTATTTTCATAAAATTTATAGCAAAATAATAAATCTAGGCCTAAATTAATGAATAGGTAAGCTATACAGAGACTTTAAAATAGCTGAAATGTGTTCTCTAATAGGTGAATTTTAAAAGCCCAGTGTGTGCCAAAACCAGGACATACGCAAATATGTTGGGCTAGTGCGCCGAGTGGATTTTTATAGCCACCCGAGTATGCATGTATCTCCTGATTAACACACAAATGAAAAATCCCAATAAAGGGGAGGGGAGGGGAATGGCCTGGGCATGGGTGTTCCTGGATTTGTGACTGAAACCAGCACGTGAAATCTTACTTGCACAAGTGTGCGCCAGGGTCCCCTACCATGTAACTTTACTTCTGCTACGGATGGCGCGTGTCCTAAACCAAAAAAAAATAAGCGAATGTCAGGTCGGGATTAAGAGGGAAAAAGGCAGGCTATTTAAATAGGGGGGTTAGAAATCCTATCCCTTACCTGGGTGAACTGAGAACAAAGTTGTTTAATTGGTAATTGTGTCAGCTCGTGTTTCTTTTTTTTTTTTTACTTTATTTTTATCATATTAAGCATACCTCCAAGAAAAGCATTGAGAAACGTGTACAATAATAGTAAATATCACAAAGTATAACAAGAATAAATAAGGAAATGCACCTAAGTCAACAATCTGATTGGGGGGAGGACCAGGAAACAACGGAAAATTGAATCAAGCATTATGTGATGGAGCCTTATCAGATAGAAAAGCAGGCAGATGACTAGGTTCAAAAAAGATGTAATTAACATTGCAAAACTAACTAAACATTTAGGTGGGTATTTTAAATAGAACATAGCACCAACCGGTAACACTTTAGGTTTGAAAAGCAAGAAATGACTGCATCTCAATTGAGTAGCATGAGCTACATCTGGAAAAATACGAATTTTGCAGTTATAAAACAGCTCATCTCCGTGCTTAAAGTTTCATAATCCAAGCTTTATCAGGTTCCAGTACCAGATTTGGGATTACGGGAAGTCCAATTTAAAATACTTCACTATTCTTATTATAATGATGTGCGCAGATATAAAATGAAGTTGGCACCTACTTCTTTGTGTAGTAAATGTGGAACAACGGATGGGAAGTTATACCACCGATTGTTTACCTGTCCCAAATTAATAACCTTCTGGGACTCTGTGTTTCATATGATCACTAAATGTGCAGATGTACCTATACCTGTTACCGGGCATATTTTGTTGGCTGGCTCTCACTTGGTAGACGCACCCGGTAATGGTTCAAAACGAAAATTTGAGCGTCTTGCTATTATGCTTGCATGTAGGACCATACTGGCGGACTGGACTGACCCATTGGCGATGCCTACTTTAGCAGCATGGACAAATAGAATGGTATTGCTATTACGAATGGAATTTATGGACTTTCTCAGTGGCACATGGAAACCAGATAAATTGTACTGTGCTTGTTGGCAAGCTTATTATGTGTTACTTCCAAAAGATTTACAAGCTGGGTTGATTGATACTGGTTATAAACATATCTGGTCTTAAACAGAGGTTCCTGGAACAGGAGGGGAGGGAATGTATGAATGATGAGTGATTGGGGTATGAATGTGGAGTTATGGCAGGGGGAAATAAGTATATATAAAACTGGCAAAGGAACACGCACGCTGAAGGACTTCTATAAGTTTTATATTGTTAGCTCTGTTAGATATGTCATGGTTTATGTACTATGTTTCTAATTTCTGTGTTTGTAAGCTGTGCTCCTTGCAATAATAATAAAAATTATTTTGGAAAAAAAAAACAAAACAAAAAAAACAAAGTAGCAACCTTAACTTTCCCGTCACCAGAGTATTCCAAAAAGGCAGTCATATTATCAGTGTCTGGGAGGGAGTGAGGTAGATGACATTAAGTCTCCCGCTAAACTTGAGGTTCTCTCCTTTAGGAGAAATCAAATCAATCAGGGAAATTAATCAAATGAAGATTTTTAATTTTGGAAATGTTTTCAAGGTTTTCCAGCTTCCTATGGATCACAGAGTTATCTTTTATAATAGCAGAAATATTAGATTGAAGCTGGTCTATCTTCAACTCCAGAGCATCCACTATTTGGTGATAATCTGCCAGGGATTTTTCCTGAACTTGGAGTCTCAAGTTGAAATCAATTAAATTATTAGCAACTTAGGTAATTTGAGAAGATAAAGTCCTCCCCAAAGCCCTCAATTGTCAACCAAATCTCTTCCAAGATAAAACCTGAGGTTTAGGCATAGAAAAAGAAAGTTCCGTTGGCTCACCAGAAACATGCTGAGATAAAGCTCCTTCTTCTAAACCAGCCATCTCCTGAACTTCCAATCGGGAATTTACGGCAGAATGGCCAACATCTCCTCAGCACCATTCAATGCCACCACCGCTGTGGCTTCCACCTAGGGCCTCCTAGTGCATCAGCCAGAAAGATCTCATTGACTAAGGATGACAAACTTTCTCCAGTCGGGCACATTGGGACTCGTCTTTCCTCCAAACTTAAAGATGTGTCTGAAGCCTCAGTGGATGGTAGCAAATCCTTCTCTGCCATATCACCACTAGGCAAACTCATAGAGGCTCCAGGCTGAACACTCTCCCAGATGACAAAACGCTTGATCGGTCCCACAACAGGAGTACTCGAGGGCTCAGTCGGGTAAGATCTCACCTTCCCTTTTTGCTTCACCATAGCGATAACATATACAATGTACACAGGAAATAAAAAGAGGACTTCCACTTGAGAGAGATCAGTGAGCTGCTACCAACTTGCTCTGCCCCACACCTACCTCTGCACGCATTTCTATTAAAGTCCCCCCACTTACACGATAGAAGTGGCATTTGCCCACACATATGCATGTTCATATAAAATTGTGCACACATGTATGTACATTCAGTCTATTTTATACCATGCGTGCATATATGCGGATAAGTTATAAAATGGCCATGTCTCTGGACATGAGCCATACATGTGCGCCCGCATGCCGCTATTAAAGTTACTGTCTAAGCTTATAGCCTGATAGAATTCATGTGACAGTGTTCTGGACAATCTGCAATTTTCTCAATTTTCTTTGAGGAAGACCCACAAAGAGAGGATAATTTTTTAACTCCATGAATTGCAGAAAAATGTGTGTGTGCAGTCTAGATAAAGACTTTAGGATTTTCAAAGTGAACTTATGTGCATAAGTTCACTTTGAAAATCCTTAATTGGTTGGGTACACGCAGAATTCTCTATACACAAAGTTACACCTCCAAGTAAAGCATAACTTGTGCATGGTGACTTCCATACATACTGTAGAAAACACACATAGAAACATAGAAATGACGGCACAAGAAGACAAGCAGCCCATCCAGTCTGCCCAGCAAGCTTTCACACTTATTTTTCTCATACTTATCTGTTACTCTGACTGCCGAGATCAGGGCCCTTATTGGTAACTCCCCAGTTCCAATTTCCCTCCCCCCCCCCCCCGCCCCTGTTGCAGTGATGGAGCCGCACCAAAGTGACGTATCAAGCCTAATTGGTTAGGGACAGTAACCGCCGCAATAAGCAAGCTACTCCCTCGTTCATTTGTATACCTAGCCTATGCAATTTAGTCCTTGTTGGTTGTTGTCTGAATATAAATCCCTATGTATTCAAAGTGAAGTATCAGACTTGATTGGTTCAGGGTAGTAACCACTAGGGATGTGAATCATTTTTGAACGATTAAAATTATCATCAGATAATTTTAAAATCGTCCAAAATCGTTAGAGTGCACGATACAATACAAATGCCCCCGATTTATCGTCAGGGGCATTTGTATTGTATCGTTAAATAGGGCACACCAAAAAACCCTAAAACCCACCCCGAACCTTTAAAACAAATCCCCCACCCTCCTGAACCCCCCCAAAATGTTTTAAATTACCTGGGGTCCAGTGGGGGGGTCCCGACGCGATTTCCCTCTCTCTGGCCACGACTGCGTTGAGAGAAATGGCGCCGGTGGCCCTTTGCCCTTATCATGTGACAGGGCAAAGGTAGTGCCGGCGCCATTTTGAAGATTGGCAATACGGCCCGCGTGCAGGAGGTCACTCCCGGACCCCCGCTGGACTTTTGGCAAGTCTTGTGGGGGTCAGGAGGCCCCCCCCCAAGCTGGCCAAAAGTCCCTGGGGGTCCAGCGGGGGTCCGGGGGTGATCTCCTGGACACGTGACGTCGGGAACCAGGAACCAAAATGGCGCCGGCGCTACCTTTGCCCTGTCACATGATAAGAGCAAAGGGCCACTGGCGCCATTTCTCTCAACGCAGTCGTGGCCAGAGAGAGGGAGATCGCGTCGGGTCCCCCCCACTGGACCCCAGGTAATTTAAAACATTTTGGGGGGGTTCGGGAGGGTGGGGGATTTGTTTTAAAGGTTCGGGGTGGGTTTTAGGGTTTTTTTGGTGTGCCGGTTTTCCCGCCCTCCCCCGATTTATGATTTTTAATGATTTAAAAAAAAAAAAAAAAAAAACACAACAATAAGATTTCCCTCCCCTCCCAGCCAAAATCGATCGTTAAGACGATCACGCGATTCAAACCCCTAGTAACCACCGTAACAAGCAAGCTACTCCCACACTTATTTGTTTACCCAGCCTGTGCAATTTAGTCCTTGTTGGTTGTTAAAAGTTCTTGCAAAACATGGACTTTTATATACACTGGTCCTCAACTATTTTCAAAGAGCCATTTGTGCTCATAAAACCTGGTATTTGGTGTAAATGGTTTTTGAAAATCAAGCTCGAAGTGAGCTACAGTTGTCCAGTGAGTTGTCATCATTGCATATATCAGTGTTGCAAGATCTGTCTTTTTCTTATATGGTAGAGAAAATAACCATTTAAAAGGACACTTTAAACCTTGAATTCCTACTGAAAAGAATCAAGAAGTTAGCAGCCTGTTGCATTCGGCAGTCTGCAGGCTGCTCTCACAAACCGCCATACTCGCCTCCCCAGCAGGGCCTTCTGGTGTGGCGCAATCACTCCCAGCATCTTTGCAGCAAGTTGCTGCACACCAGTGTGGCAGGACACTGCCGCCAGTCCATGTGGCAGGCCATCGCTGACATCTGCTGGCCTCACTCCTTCTAGGGTGCATGCTTGCCCGATGTCACTTTATTTAAAGGGCCCATGGCGGGAAAGCACTGGAGGCATCTTTTGATGACATCACCGCTCAAGGCCTATAAAAGGTCCCTGCTAACCCTCCTCCAATGCCTCAGCAACCGATCTCCCTATCCTGGTATTAGTGCTTATTGCTCCAGCATCCTGTCTCTTGTTCCAGCATCCCTGTCTTCAAATCTTCAGTTCCAATGTCCTTGTCTTCAGCTCTTCAGTTCTTCAGCGTCTCCCTCATTGCCCGCCTGTTCTTCTACTCACCTTCTTGACCTGCCTTTCTCTTCGGATGGATACCTGATATTGACCTCAGCCTGACTTCTGGATATGCCTGCCACTGACCACTGTCTGCTTCTGGATACACTCGACCTCCTCTTGCCATGGACCACTGCCTGTCACTAGATATGCCTGACCTTCATGTCTTCCAACCCAGCTACCTCACCAAGTCTCTCTACCATCAGTAGAGGCTCCCACCTGAGACTTGCTTGCAGGTCATGGCATCCAAATTCTTGGCATCTGCTTTATCTGGCTCCATCTGCTGATGGTAGAGAGATTCGCCGAGGTAACTGGATCAACTCTACCTTGGCATAAAGGTACACAGCCTTTTTGAAGTATATTAATATGCAACAGATTATGGTTTATTGATACGTCAAAGAGCTATAAGCCATGTATCCATATTTTAAAGAAGTTATTGCTAAACATTTCTGTGAAGCTCAAAGAGCTGTCAGTTCCTGCTGCTGTGTGAACCCCTACCATGAAGCATCTCACATGTGCTTCCTATTCCTTCTTGCACATGTCTATTGGTACAGGAAGATGGGGGAGGGGCTAGATCAAGTATGATTGACCACCTTCAGAACCCTGCTCGTCCATTCATGTCACATGGGGGGGGGGGGGGGGGGGGGCGCGGCAACCTTTATTTCAATAGTTGACATATTGGGCAGTTCAATTCTGCCCAAAAAAAAACTAAAAAAAAAAATTGGTGTGCATCTGATTCCCTGAAAGGGATATTTTAAGATAAATCATACTGTAAAAACGATGAAATTCAGCTTGCAGAGCCTCATCAAGTTAAGAATTTAATGGCTTGTGAATTACTTGAGCAGAATCAAAATTAAGACAGTGCATATTTTAGTAGTAAACAAAGCTCTTAAAATGTATTCAAAGTACTGGAAGCCCAAGTTAATGTATACAAGCTGAGAAGACAGGATGGATTTCTATATCTTTTTTGACAGGATTCACAGCGGGCCATGTTGTTGTTCTTGTAAAAGTTTTATAATCTCATTTTCAAGAAAGCAGTTTTGTAGCTATTTATCTTTCAAAAGTATAAATCCTGAGATTAAATGTGTTGTTTTTTGCAAAATGTCAGTAACAGATATTTTTTGATGGATTTAGCCATGTACTTTTTTTTTTCCTAGATCAGTGTTAAGATATTGCTTGTCACCTGCGTAACAGTAGAGCTAAGGTCTGTTTTCAAAGCGGTGGTTTCTATAATCATAATTCTGTGACAAGACCTGGTACACAATTTACAATAACTCTCTCCCTATTATAACAGCCTATCACAGATGTCAACACACAACTGAGCAGATAGGGTAATTTGAATCTGGTGACTTCTCCATGGCAGGAGACTTGCAGGATAAGAAAAGCAGTGGTCGTGATTGGCTCTTGGAGGTGAATTCCTGCAAGCAGACAGAAAATATTCATATCTTTTGTTCAAAAAGCAACATTGGAAGCATACATTTCAAAACAGCATGGCACAGCTTCATATGAGAGAAATGACTGCAAGGTTCATTTAGTTTTAAAAACAAATCTGCCTGTGAATCATTTTTCCCAGTTAAATAATTCACATGGAAATAAGTTCCATTTATAAATGTTTAAAGAATGAAATTTTAGTTGAAATGGTGACAACTACTTTAAAATAAACCATTGTACAAACTTCTAAAGAAGAGGCACTAATCAGCTTCTCTAGCCTTATTTGCATCCCATTATACAGTTTATTGCTGACTGTTCAAAGTAAGCTCAGCAGGGTAATACTGCATTCAGTAAAATCTGTCAAGAACTATTTTGGGACTGAGATTTCTGGGCTTTATAAACAAATATCTAGTGGACTGTGCTTTGTATGTGAGAAGGCAAAATGGCAATGATTTCATCTGAACATGAGACATGCCTTCTGGCCACAGAAAATGGAAAATTTGACTTTTCTCACCTGTCCCTGGGAAGGGGCAATTTTAGTTACAATAAAATAAAATAAATAAACTCTATATAAATTTAACTCTCTGTCTTAGAATCTCTTAAAGTAAAATTTAAACTGATATCATACTGTGTGCTATTCTTCCAAAACCAACTAGCTTCCTGCACCATGTATAATCATAGTGATCTACCAGTGATATCTTATTACTTAAATGATCTTTTTGTGTCGTCCTCAAATATTTAAATGTTTTGAATTAAAACTTTTGAAATGCAAATAAAAATATTTCCTGTCATTCTACAAGAATTCTTAACTCTGTCCACAATATCAACTTATATTCATGCTGTTCTTATCTTGAGAACAGATATTGAAAGCTATTAACCATGACACTGACAGTGTTTTGGCAAACCAATGCGTGCTTCAGAGGCCAAAATGCTGTTGCCTAGAAAGACTATCACCAAAGAATCTACCATTTCCACTTTTATGGAGATGGTGGGGAGAGATCTGACCCAGATAAATGTTCTCTTATCATCCTTTTTACAATCTAATATGTGAAGAGGCATGGTTCTGCTGGAGGCTTATTTTGTTAAGTGTGTCCTATATGTTAATAGGGTGCACTAGTTCCTGAAAATGAAAAATTCACACATTTTTCATTTTCAGGAGCAAAATTGGATCATTTGAAACATAATAAAAATGGGCTCATTTGTCACATTTTTTTTTTCATTTTTGTTTCAAACAAATGCTCATTCCTACCAACTGCTCTTTACGTAGATTTGACATCACTTAAGAAGGTAATGTTGGCAATTGTTCTATAGAATAGCATTGTATACTAAGGAGAAAAATGGACCAAGGAGGTAAAATCACAAAATGGATATATAAAATAACCAAAATAAAATAAATACAGAAAAATGACACAAAATAATGTTGGCAAACAAAAAACAATAAATTCCAAGGAAGGCACCCAAAAATCAATATAGCTATTATCAATGTACAGAAATATATTTATTTTATTACAAATTCAAAAGGACAAACATTATAAAACATGTTTACAGAGACAAACATCATGTTTCAGCTCTGCACTGGCTTCTGGTTCATATTTAAATGATGTTTAAGGTTATGACTTTCACCTTTACAGTAATAAGGGGAAATGGCACTTGTTATCTTATGAGCAAGTTAAAATGGTGTGCTCCAGGATCTATGTTACAGTAAAGTTGGGTGCATTGCTCCATGTTCAGTCTCAATGGATTATCTGGAAGGCACGGATGAGAGCTAACTGATGGATTTTAAAAGTGCTAGGCACACCAAAACCAGGAGATACGCATGTGACTCGGCCTGGCGCACACCACTTGGATTTTAAAATCCACGCGAGTACGCGCATATTTCCTGGTACACACACACACACAATAAAAAGTTCAAAAAAGGGGCAGGTTGTGGGCTGGGCATAGGAGGGCTGAGTCTGTACCATGAAGTCAGCGCACCGAGGCCCCTACCACGTAACTTTACTTCTGCTATGGATGACATGTAAGTAAAAACAAATAGGCTAGTCAGCTGGTTTTTAAGGGTCATACTAATAGGGTAAAAGCGAGGCAAGTTAGCTAGGAGGTTTAAGAAGTCTTCTCCTTTACTGGGGCAAAATGGGAATGAACAGGGGAAACAGGTAATTGCGTCAGTGCGTGTATCTACTAAAATTCCCCTCACGTGCTTGAGTTTGCATTTGTGTGCACATGTGCACATCAATATAAAGTCATGTGATCGTAGACACAAGTATAGCTGATTTTATAACGTGCATGAATACGTGCATATATGTGCGTATGTTATAAAATCACATCTGTGTGTGCGAGTTGGCAAATGCACGCACATGTGCACCTGCACATGAGTTTTAAAATTTACCTCTAAGATGTTTTCTTTTGGTGGCTCTGACAAAATGGAATAGTCTTCCATTAGAATTGTGGGTAGAGTAGAGCTGAACTACCTTCATTTTTGAAAAAAAGCTGAATCCCTGGCTATTCCCAAATGACGTGTCAAATGCCAGAAATTCTTACTAATGAAAAAGAGTGTAGAGACGGATGGCATAGAAATTGTGTTTGGAGAGGAAAGGGGAGATAAAGTGCTGTGCAATATTTATTTTGATGGCTATTTAACCCCTGACCTGAGGTCCTCACTGAGGAATCCACTGGCCAACTCCCATTCCAAGGGCTTAAGCTTTCCAAATCTCCTTTACTGTCCTTGTCCCTTTATTTCTAGGATTCCCTTTTGGGGGACACCGTGATCTTCAATACCCTAAGCTAGTCCTGGGGAAATTCTGCACTACTGCGGAGTGCAGAATTTGCGCAGAATTCCCCCCCCCCCCCCCTGCGCAGAATTGCCAAATTCTTCGCAGAAAATGGCAGATGAGACTCCAGCATGCCGCAAATGGAGCATACTGTTCATGGCAAAGATGAAGGCTGCCAGCGCACCAGTCACAATGAAGATGAAGGCCCCCAGCATGCTGTTCATGGCGAAGATGAAGGCCCTGGCATGCTGCAAACGGAGTGCGCACACCATTCACGGTGAACATGAAGGTGCCTGCGTGTCTTGGGATGCACTCCTCTCATGGCAAAGATGAAGTCCCCAGTGAGCATGAATGCATGTGGAGAGGTGTGTGTGTGTATGAGTGTGAGGAAGGGGAGGGGGTTGTGAGAGAGGAAAAGATGTGTGAGGGAGTGTGAGAAGGGGGAGGGGTATGAGAGAGGAGGGGAGAGAGAGGAGGGGGAGGGGAGGAGGAGAGATTAGGAGGAGGAGGGGAAGAGGGGAAGAGGTAAGAGAGCAGGGGGAGGGGTGAGAGACGGGGGAGAGGGTGAGAGACAGAGAGCAGGGGGGTGAGCAAGAGGGTGTGAGAGAGAGCAGGGGAATGTGAGAGAGACCAGGGCGGGTAAGCAGGGGGTGTGTGAGAGAGAGCAGGGGGTTGTTTGAGTGTAGGTGCCAGAGAGAGGGAGCCTATATGAGGATATTGTGAAGGAGTGTGTATGTGTGTGTGAGAGACTGGGAATTGGTGTGCTTGAAAAAGGGATCATGTGTATGTGAGAGTGCTGGCCTGTGTGAAGGGATTGTGTATGTGTGAGAGAGAGCCTGTGTGAAGGAGTGCGTGAGAGAGAAACATAGGGAGCCTGTGTGAGGGTGTATGCGTGAGAGAGAAAGGGAGCTTGTAAGAGTGTGCATGCAAGAGAGAGGGACCCTGTATGAGGGGATGTGTGTGTGCGCGAGAGAGTGAGGGAGCCTATATGAGGGTGAGTATGTGCACTAGATAAAGGGAGCATGTGTGAGAGAGGGAGAGTCAGGGAGCCGGAATGATGGGCAGTACTGAGAATGGGGTCAAACTCTGGGAGTAGAGATAGAGTGGAAGGGGTTGAGCCTAGAGATAGAGGGGAGAGATACTGGCAAGTGGAGGAGTTGGGGCCAGAGTGGGCAAAGTGACCAGGGGAAGTAGGGAGAGAGAGTGGAAGGGATACTCTTACAGTGAATTTCTAGGGAAATTCTGCTCAAAATATTTAAAATTCTGAATCTTTAAGTAATAACCTTTTTCTTTATTAATTTAAAATGTAATTACTTAAATACTCAAAAAACAAAGAAGCAGAACACCTCTCTAATGTAATCAAAAACTAACAAAGAGAGGGAAAAGGATCAAAGTCCAATCAATAATCTCAAGTCCAATTAATGGCAAATGACAATATCATAAAACATTTTTGCTTTGGAATTTCAATCTACAGCCTCTCGCCTCGCAATGGGCCGCAAGCTTCAATCAGCTTACAAAGCAGAATATAATATTTAATCATTTATTGTCATTTTGCTCATCCCAGTTTCTAACTTTATTCAAACAAATTACTTTCTTACCACTAATTTTATTTCAAATCACCCTAAAAAAGGTATATCCGTATGAAAAATACTTCTCACCACTTGTAAAAAATTTAACCACAAATGTTGGAAAGAGGAATACTTAGCCAATTCGTCGTGAAATATAAATTAAACTGTTCCCGACATGAATCATGTTTCGATTGTAGAAAACAATCTTCTTCAGGGGATATTTCTCAATGTTTATTACTTGGAACGGTCAATATTCTTCAATACCCGGACAAACACTGTCTCACCCAAGACGCCTTGGCGCCATATTTGAAAGTGTTGGGTGAGACAGTGTTTGTCCGGGTATTGAAGAATATTGGCCGTTCCAAGTAATAAACATTGAGAAATATCCCCTGAAGAAGATTGTTTTCTACAATCGAAACATGATTCATGTCGGGAACAGTTTAATTTATATTTCACGACGAATTGGCTAAGTATTCCTCTTTCCAACATTTGTGGTTAAATTTTTTACAAGTGGTGAGAAGTATAAGTTTTTTTCATAAGGATATACCTTTTTTAGGGTGATTTGAAATAAAATTAGTGGTAAGAAAGTAATTTGTTTGAATAAAGTTAGAAACTGGGATGAGCAAAATGACAATAAATGATTAAATATTATATTCTGCTTTGTAAGCTGATTGAAGCTTGCGGCCCATTGCGAGGCGAGAGGCTGTAGATTGAAATTCCAAAGCAAAAATGTTTTATGATATTGTCATTTGCCATTAATTGGACTTGAGATTATTGATTGGACTTTGATCCTTTTCCCTCTCTTTGTTAGTGTTTGATTACTTAAATACTGTCATGTAAATTGTTTTATTTTGACCAATTTAAAGTTTGCAGAATTTTACATAATTTTAACTTTTTGTGCACATAATTTATATTTTTATGCGCAGAATTTTTAATTTTTTTGCACAGAATTCCCCCAGGAGTACTCTAAGCATTGTTGTAGCAGTCGTTAAGATTTACAGTAATCATGCTGGATGATGAATGCACTTCCAATTTAACTTTACTAAGAACTCATAAATGAATTGATTGACAATATACAAGTCTTTCTTCCATGAAATCCATTACCTAATTAATTTCCAATAAATATGTAACTCTTTACTGAAGATTTAATTTATATTTTTTCCACATTCCTTTCCCAAAATTGGTGGAAAAGGATTCTGCTCTAAATTTACATGCCATACAAATCAATCCCACTTGTCATACCTTGATTCAGATGACTACTCCTTATCCAACTTCTTCCAGTACATCCTGATGATATTTGATGGTTAACACAAGATAGTAGGGGTGTGCATTCGTTTTGAACTTAAATGGAAAACGCAACTTTTTTTTTTTTTTTTAACTTAAAAAAATGATGAGGCGTAAACGATCGGATTTCCAACTTATTCAACATAGCTATGTTGAATACGTTGGAAATCGCGATTGTTGATCTAAATAAAAATTTAAACCCCTCACCCTCCTTAATCCCCCCCCCCAAGACTTACCAAAAGACTTACCAAGCTGGTCAAAAGTTCCGTGACGGTCCGGGAGCGGACGCGTGGGGAACCACGTGACGTCCGCGTCACTCCGACGTGACGCCGATGTCACGTGGTCCATCGCGGTTCCGCTCCCGGACCCCTCGTTGGACCCAAACGGCACTTTTGGCCAGCTTGGGGGGGCCTCCGGACCCCCCCAAGCTGGCCAAAAGTTCCTTTTGTGCCCAACGAGGGTTCCGGGAGCGGACCCGCGGGGACCCGTGGGTCAGGAGGCCCCCCCAAGCTGGCCAAAAGTGCCTTTTGGGCCCAACGAGGGTTCCGGGAGCGGACCCGCGGGGAATCACGTGACGCTGCGTCACTCCGTGGCGCCGACGTCACGTGATTCCCCTCGGGTTCGCTCCCGGAACCCTCGTTGGGCCCAAAAGGCACTTTTGGCCAGCTTGGGGGGGTCAGGAGGCCGTCACTCCGACGTGACGCCGACATCACGTGCTCCTTGCAAAGGAGTTCAGGAATGGCGTCCTGACCCCGCTGGACCACCAGGGAGTTTTGGTAAGTCTTGGGGGGGGGGGATTAAGGTGGGTGAGGGGTTTACATTTTTATTTGCACATATGGACATAGACTCAACTTATGGAATTCTCCATATGTCCATATTGACCGCAAATGGGACCCCCTTTTGACTTATGGACTTATGAACTTAAACTTTTGGTCTGCACATCCCTACAAGATAGGGGCTATAATCATTCTTCTCCTCTCAGGAATGAACGTGAATTCACTCCTATAGTTGACCGCTGAAGGACCCTTGGATCTTTCTGGATGTGAGACTCCTGAAAACTCCTTTCTTTCTGACAGTGACTAAATTCCCTAGGCTCTGGTGAATTTAGTTCCTGGACCAAAAATAAGAATCAATTAAAAAACATCTAAATTGTGGAACAAGGGTGGGCAAAATGTCCTCCTAAGCAAAGTCCAAAAAGGAAGTAAAAATCAGTTCTGGAAACCCAGATCTTACGTCTAAAGGTCCAAGTGTACTCTCTTCTAAATCAAAAAGAGACCACAATAGGAGCAGGCAAACTCCAACCTGCCTTTAACTCAAAAATTCACACCCTTTCTAGATGTTTTTCCTTTTTATAATGGCAAGGAGCAATTAACAGAGTAGCCCAAATGGGGAAATTATACACCAACTTCTACTTACACAGTAAGTATCTTCCTTCTAGTAGAGACCCAGTAGGGCTCTCTACAGCTATATGGGGTGAACTTGTATCTTAATTTTTGTTTTTTGGGTTCTGTCTGCTGTTTGTTTTTGAAAGTCTGCTGGTTTTCTAGTATTATTGGTTTAGATATGTACACCACTGAGATTCTTGTCTATGTGGGCCTGGGAAGTGGTTAATAGATGATTTTAAACAAGTAAATAAATTAGCTACCAAGAGATCTTGCTGTGATGAACACAAAGCAGCCCCCACCGGCAGTGAATGAATGCGCGCCTGTGCGGACCCGGCCTAGATTTAACATGCGACCACCCGCCGCCCGCCGGCCGTCTCGAACTAACGCGTGTCCCCCCGCCGCCGCTGCCTGGAACAGGCGCCCACCCGCCCGCGGCCTAGATTTAACACGCGACCACCCGGCTCCCGCCGCCACCGGCCGCCTGGAACCACGCGGCCCTCCGACAGGTATTTAAAAATTTTTATTTTTTTCTTCTGACAGGTTTTATGTGTCCCACATCATTACATTTTCTCGATCATCTCTGTATCGCTTTTTTTTTAAATTGTGTTTTATTGTTTTTGAGTATCTTAAGCGGTGTCGATGGATTTGTTACTAGACTCACAGTCCTAACTCCTACTAGGGGGAGGCGGTAAACTAAGACGTTACGGCCGCGGCAAAACAGTGCGTTACTAATGAGAGAACCTGAGTGCCCGTTACGGTATCGGAGGGGAATAGCTAATTCCTTCATTATACAGCTAATTCGTTCATTTACATGCCGGGTGCGGGAAGGGTTACGCGTCTGTTTTAAGAAGCGCTACGGACGCGCAAAACTGGAGACTGTATCGCTGGTTTGCCTTACGCGTCCGAATTGTGCGCAGCGAGCTCGTTACAGACGAGAAATCTTCAACTGAACTTTACTGTATCGAGCTGTGAGTGAGGTAGTAGCCAGGACATAGCTGAGGTGGGAGAAGAGGGCAAGAAGACAGGATGAAAGACCAATCAAGGTGAAGCTGCCCTGTTGATATACCTTGGGGATCTTGCTACCACTCAGCCTTGCTGCCATTCCCCAAACTCTGTACATTAGGGATCCTGATGCTACTCTGCCTTGTAGCTATACTCATTATGCTATACTTATTTAGGGGTCTTCCTGCCACTCTGCCTTGCTTCCATATCTTGGACTCTACACCATGGGGGTCTTGTTGCCACTCTGTCTTGCTAACATACCACAGACTTTTTATAGTAGTAAGGAGGAACTAAGACAGCAGACCAAAGGGGGAGCTATACACCAACACAAGATACTTCTACCTACTCTTGGTATATTTCTTCTAGTAGAGACCCAGTAGGGCTCTCACAGCTAAATGGGCATGAGTGAATTTGTGTCTTAATTTTTGTTTTGTGGGTTCTGTCTGCTGTTTTTTTGGTAGGCTATTGGTTTTTATATTCTAGTATTATTGGTTTAGCTGTGTACACCACTTTGTAATGCCAGGCTATAAGGGCCTGGAAAGTAGTTAATAGATGGTTTTAAATAAGTAAATCAATCAAATATCAAGAGAGCTTGCTGTGATGAACTTATAACACCCATACTTTCAGCTGAACACTGTCTTCCAATTCAATTCAGAATTCAATACAAAATTACATTGGTCCATAAACTTTTGCAGAAAAATTCTATCCCACGGTTTTACTCTGTATTGCAAATTTATAAACCCAATTGAGCTTTAAGATCTGAAAATAGATTTTAAATAAATAAATAAAGCATGCACAGGCTTGTAACTTAGCTAATTACCTTGGGGATCTTTTTGCCTCTTTGCTTTGCCATCATACACCAGACTCTACACCCTGGAGTGTTCTGGCATTGTGGTTGGCTGCTTTGCACTCCTCATGGTGCTTCAGGATCTTCATGCCAATCTTTGCACTGTTTTGCCCCTCTGAGTGTCTGGGGATCTTTTCTCTATCTTTTCTACTTTGTTCCTCGTTCATGTTGCCTTAGGATGTTCATGCCTGTCACGGTCGGCCTCGAGGGCCTTGCATACCTTTGCAACCTTGAAGGCCTTACATTCTGTCACGGCCTCGAGGCCTTGCATTGTTTAGTGTTCCCTTGGGCCTCAGCCCGAACCCAGTAATGACCCGAGGGTTGACAGCATATTCCAGCATGGCTGGCGGCTGACCCTCTGCCAGGCCTGCAAGCTCCCAAGGCCAACATCCGAGGATGTTGGAAGTTGAATGGTCCTCCGACCATTCCGAGCCCTTTCGGACCTGCTGCGAACAGCATGGAGCAGCAGGCCTTGCCTGAGGTAGAGGGCAGTCGAGGACTTTGACGCAAAGATGGGACAATGATAGATCAGTGCTGTAACAGGGTACGAGTTCTGGAACCAGGCAGGAACTGTAGTAAGACTCGAGTACTGGAAGCAGGCAGGAACTGTAGCAAGACTCGAGATACGAAGACCTCACAGAGGACACTAGGGCAGAAGGACAGTTGCACAGTCTCTCAGGGCTCCCTACTCAGCCCACCCACGGGACTGAGTCGCGGACCACCCTGTCCCACTGCACGCCCTACACAGCCCGAAGGCTGGTCATGGACCACGAGGAGAGCGGGACATGTGCAGGGAAGATCCAGGCGAAGAGGAACTCCGATATCAGAACCAATGGCATCCGAAGCTCCGAGGCACAGGGATGGATCCCACCTGTTGGCCACTCCTAGGCCTAACAGGTCAGAAGTCCAGGAGCACATACGAAGATGCAGGGAAGAACATCCGGGAAGGCAGGAACATCAGGACGTAGACAATCATGGCAGGACATCAGGACGAAGATCAGGACAGGAACATCAGGATACTTGGATGGGACATCTGAACGGGACATCTGGACTGGACCTCAGGCACGAAGACAAGACGAAAGAACAGGAACTGAACAGGAACTCCATGGAGAAGACAAGAAGGCCTGATGGAGCTCTGGAAGGCAGGAGCCTCCAGAAGGATGACACTCCGATGCAAGGCAACGAACAGACTGACGAAGGAGCCCTTTTATAGGGCAGAAGCAGGAAGTCCACTTAGAGGTGGGGTCAGCTGACTTCCTGTGGCTGGCCCTTTGTCTAGCAGAGAGGTGCGGGCCGGCGCTTAAGGAGCAGCAGAACAGTGCACCCCGGGGCCGCTGCAGGAGGCCCCGGGGTGGCTTCAGCCGCCGCTTGAGCCCGGGGATGCGGCCTTAATGCCGCGAAGATGCCGGTGACATCGGGGGCAGACTCGGCCCGCAGGGAGGAGCAGGAAGGTCGCGGTTCCAACCGCGGCAAAGGAGGAGATCCAGGGCGGCCTCCGGACAGCGTGGGCAAGGCTAGACTGCGGCTCCAGCCGGGCAGGCAGGCCCGATGTCGGCATCCAGGCCATGTCGGGTGAAGAAAGGCAGCACCGAGGGGTGAGTACCTGCTCTCGCAAGGGCCGCAGCAGCGGGTCATAACACATGCCACTCTTGATTCCACTTTCCCTTTTCATGTTGCCTTCGGAGATTCATGCCACTGTTACTGGTGCCTCTTCTAAAGCCTTGGGATGCTGTTGACACTCTTGCCGTGCTTTGCTTCTCGAACAGTGCCTTGGAGAACTCTTGCCACTGCTGGTACCCTTTTGTGCTTCTGTGGTGCCTTGGGTTATTCATGCCACTTTAGATGTGACTTTGTTACAGTCCTGCTGTCTTGTAGTTCTATTTGCCCTTTTTTTATGGTCTCACCACAGGTTTCATTAAATTTGATTAGAAAATCCCAATTTTGAAGCTCAAAATTGAATGCATTGCGTCCCCCCCATTGATTTTAATGGGAAACAAATGAAATGAATAAACACATTTTTTTTTTTGCTTGAAACTAATGAAATGGAGGTGACCTATGAAATGAATGAATGAACTAAAATGAAAATGTTGCCTCTGTACATCCCTAGCTGACATGCATTTATCAATTTCCAGTCATTTCATTTTGTAAAACATTTTGTTGGGAAAATGTTTGCCTATGTCAAGCCAAGGAAACCCAAATCAAACCAAACAATAGCAGAACTGAAATTCTAGTGTATTTTTGTTTTGGTTTGTGTCATTTATTGTTTATGTATTTATTAGTATTTTGTTTTATTTTTACATTTTCTAATTTTATTGATGTTTTCAGTTAGCTGCTATATTGTATGTAATTTTCCTAAAAACAGCTAGTATCATTAGGTGGAAAATAAGAATTTTAAATAAATAAATGGGAAAAAATGTACAGAGAACAAATTCCACCCATCCAATAAATCCATAGCCCAGACAAGTGAGCACAGAGATTTTTTCAGCTTTCTTCTCTGCCCTCATAGTGCTTTATAAACATTTATCCTCTCAGGCAATGCTCACTCTACATGGTTTTCTCTTAATTTGCTTAGCTAAGAAAAGGGATAATCCATTAAATCCCAAATAGTAAGCCCTTGTTTTAAAATGCCACAAACAAATCTGGTTTTCAGACTTTGCAAATATGCATGAGGTTTATTTGCAAACAATTTCTCCAATATACAACTAATTTACATATTTTGATTATCCCTAATTTCAGGCTTATTTTCAGTACTTAAAGGATGGCATTTTCTGCTATGGATAACATGTCACATTTTTCTTAGTAGTCTAAGAATGGGAGAAGGGCTGACCTAGCTTTTAGAATAATGAGCCAAGAACAAGGAAATCTTAGTTGAAATTTTGATTCTGCCATTGGAACATCGTGACTCGATATCCCATTGCCTTCACTACCCACTTAGATAGTTTTAGTAAACTATAGAAATGCTTAAATAAATTCAAAATGTGATGATAGGACCCATCTGAAGATTAAGGACCCCTCAGTGATGATTATGCCACCTGAAAGCATGCATTTTCAATTGACAAGTTTATTCTGTAAGCAGAGTGTTCTGCAAATGATTTGCCCTGCTTATGAAACTTGTATGAGTAGTACAAGTTTTGTTGTGGAATAATTCCATATTTTTCTATAGATATTGGTGCAGGTCAGCTGTATAGTGTTTATTTTCACACATGTTGAAGAATATATTTTTATATTAATCGAGCAGATTTCTTGCATTGATCTTACAGATGACATTTTTTTTTAATGAGGTTTCCACCTTTTTATGGACAACAACTGAATACGCAGTAACTATGAATGAGAAGCAGGAGGACAGAAATTCACATTTCTGACTTGTCCGTATTCTTTTTAGTATAAGCTCCTATCTTTTCCTTTATGCTTTAGTCTCAGTTCTATGTATAAACTTTTTATACATTTGGTACTTAGGACCTTATTAAAAAATGATTTTGTCCCTTCTGTGGCCAGGGAAAACATCTCTATTGAATAAGGCCCTTTAATATGCAACTGATATGGATAGATATTCCAACAATTGGTATTACTACTTGTCATTTCTAGAACAATAGTAGATAATAGATATATGTATCACGCTACAGATGCAAATAAGAGACAGTCCCTGCTCTATCCAGGTTTCAATCTAGTCAAAACACACAGAATACACATACACACAGGGCCAATTTCAATGAAAATATTTCCTAAGGTGCAGAATGGGAAAAAATCCTTTCAGATTAAGGCTACGCAGTTTTGTCCACCGCTGACATGAGTACATTTGTGAATGAATCACTATCAGGTATCCAGTCATGATATGACTGACTTTTTTTTATGCCTGTAGAAGTCAAAAATCAATCCTACTCTCTACTGGCTCAGATATGAAAGTGCCAAAACCGTTTCCATATTTATTTGTCTATTTATTTATTTATTTATGTAAAGGTTTTTATATGCCAGCATTCATATGTACATCATGTTGGTTTACATGGAACTGTAATAACAAGGAAAGAGAAAAACATGGAACTGTAATAACAAGGCGAGGGAAATACGTGAAACTAAGGAGAGATAAATAATACAGGCTTAACGGCAATTCAAGATAAAGGGTAATATAGTATATTAACGATATGCATGGTAACACAAGTGTGCGGTTATGATAGCAACAGTAGCATCAAGAGCAGCATGGGCAGTTCCAAGGGTGCATTCAAGGGGGGGAGTTGGAGGGCAGGGAATGAGCTAAATGTGAGGAGGGGCTAAGGGAGGGGGGGAGTAGATTCTTAGTAGTTTAATGAAGGGTGCAGGAGGAGGAGGGAGGGCAGGTAACGGCGAAGAGGTGGGATTAGGCAAATGCTTGCTTGAAGAGCCAGGTTTTAAGGTTTTTTTTTAATTTCTGGGTACACTGTTCTTGACGCAGATCAGGAGGCATGGAATTCCAGATTGAGGGGCCTGCGCTAGAAAGTGCACGCTCTTTTGTGGTAGTAAGATGGGTGAGCTTAGACTTACATATCTTACTCCTCCAAGGCAGTCTACTGTGCTGCCTGCCAAGAACTTGTTGAGTTATAAAATTAAATGGATGCGATCTGTCAAATACATGTATGTTATTCACAGGTTATATGTTCTTAAAATTAAAGTTGGCCCAAAGAACTGCTAACCCTGGTAGGAAATCTGTGTGCAGCTGGAAGTACCTCCTGGCTGCTTGCTTAATCTTGGAACCAGCAGCATACAACCCTGAGATTTCCACAGTACCAGTCTGCTTTCCTGTTATCCTGTTTATAATCTAATGGCTGTAGGTTAAGTGGCATTTCTATTAGATCTTCAGAATCACAATGTAGGGTAATGAATGTCGAGAGTGAGGAGAGCGGAATTTATACTTCTTTATTTGTTGTGTTTTTAGATCACCTGATTTTACTAACTCAAGATGAGTTAATATTCAAGTACTGTGGGTATTTAAATCTAAGGACCTGAGATACCAAGGCTTTTCTCCCAATCTGTGTCTATAGGAAACATGCTTAATGAACAAGGTCCTAAGTTTGCACTTGAGGCAATGGAAGATGAAGAAGTTTCTCAAGGTCACAAGAAGTGACAGTAAGATTTAAACTCTGGCTTCCCTGGCTCTCAGCCTGATGCTCAAACCACTAGGCTACTTCACTTTTCAAAAGACTTATGTGCATAAATGTATCATGCTATAGAAGCAATTTTCAAAACTGTTTACACATAAGAACATAAGAACATGCCATTCTAGGTCACACCAAGGGTCTATCAAGCCTAGCATCCTGCTTCCAAAAGTGGACAATGCAAGTACCCAAAAACTAAGTCTATCCCATGCTACTGATGCTAGTAATAATAGCAATTGCTATTTTCTAAGTCAACTTGATTAATAGCAGGTAATGGACTTCTCCACAAAAAACTTATCCAAACCTTTTTTAAACCCGGCTACACTAATTGCACTAACCACACCCCCTGGCAACAAATTCCAGAGTTTAATTGTGCATTGAGTGAAAAAGAACTTTCTCCAATTAGTTTTAAATGTGCTACATGCTAACTTCATGGAGTGCCCCCTAGTCCTTCTATTATCCGAAAGAGTAAATAACCGATTCACATTTACCAGTTCTAGACCTCTCATGATTTTAAAGACCTCTTATCCCCCTTCAGCCGTCTCTTCTCCAAGCTGAAAAGCATTAACCTCTTTAGTCTTTCCTCATAGGGGAGCTGTTCCATCCCCTTTATCATTTTGGTCACCCTTCTCTGTACCTTCTCCATCACAACTATATTTTTTTCAAATGTGGCAACAAGAATTGTACAGAGTATTCAAGGTGCCGTCTCACCATGGAGTGATACAGAGGCATTATGACATTTTCCGTTTTATTCACCATTCCCTTCCTAATAATTCCTATCATTGTTTGCTTTTTTGACTGCCGCAGCACACTGACTCAACGATTTCAATAAATTATACACTATGACGCCTAGATCTCTTTCCTGGGTGGTAGCTCCTAATATGAAACTAACATCATGTAACTATAGCATGAGTTATTTTTCCCTATATGCATCACCTTGCACTTATCCACATTAAATTTCATCTGCTATTTGGATGCCCAATATTCCAGTCTTCCTGCAATTTATCACAATCTGCTTGTGATTTAACTGCTCTGAATAATTTTGTATCATCTGAAAATGTCATTACCTCACTCGTCATAGAAACATAGAAACATAGAAATGACGGCAGAAGAAGACCAAACGGCCCATCAAGTCTGCCCAGCAAGCTACGCACTTTATCCATTTTTTTCCCTTTTTCTCTCTCCCACCTGTTACTATTGGCTTCCAGTACCCTCTAACCCTAATTCCCCTCCACCCAATTTAGAGAGCAGCTCTGTATCTGCATCCAAGTGACATCCAGCTCAATTAGGTGTAGCAACCGCTGTAACAAGCAGGCCACCCCCTTGCCCCATACTCTTACCCACCTCTGTTTTTATTTTTTTGTTTTGTTTTATTTTTTATTTTTTTTGGAAATAGCAGCCCTCCATCCTTCCGCTCCGTGAAGGTGGAACACCAACTACTGGCCACTGGCATCCCGCTCCGTGAATGCCTCTGTGGCATTCATGGAGCGGGATGCCACAGAGGCATCACCGCTCCGTGCAGTGTTTGAATGCCGCTGTGGCTACTGCCGCTCCGTGCAGTGTTTGAATGCCTCCACTTTATTCACGTCCTCTAGACTTGATGGATCCACAGTGTTTATCCCACGCCCCTTTGAAGTCGTTCACAGTTTTAGACTTCACCACTTCCTCCGGAAGGGCATTCCAGGCATCCACCACCCTTTCTGTGAAGAAATACTTCCTGACATTGGTTCTTAGTCTTCCTCCCTGGAGCCTCAGCTCGTGACCTCTGGTTCTGCTGATTTTTTTCTGACGGAAAAGGTTTGTCGTTTTCTTTGGATCATTAAAGTTTTTCAAGTATCTGAAAGTGAATCATATCACCCCTGCTCCTCCTTTCCTCCAGGGAGCACATATTTAGATTCTTCAATCTCTCCTCGTATGTCATCCTATGAAGACCCTCCACCTTCCTGGTCGCCCTTCTCTGTACTGCTTCCATCTTGTCCTTGTCTCTTTGTAGATACGGTCTCCAGAACTGAACACAGTACTCCAGGTGTGGCCTCACCAAGGATCTGTACAAGGGGATAATCACTTCCCTTTTCTTACTCGATATTCCTCTCTCTATGCATCCCAGCATTCTTCTGGCTTTTGCTATCGCCTTGTCGCATTGTTTCGCAGACTTCATATCATTAGACACTATCACTCCAAGGTCTCTCTCCTGCTCCGTGCACATCAGCCTTCCCCCCCCCCCCCCCCCCATCGAATATAGTTCATTCGGATTTCCACTCCCCATATGCATGACTTTGCACTTCTTGGCATTGAATCTCAGCTGCCATATCTTCGACCACTCTTCCAGTTTCCTTAAATCCCATCTCATTCTCTCCACTCCTTCCGGCGTTTCCACTCTGTTGCAGATCTTAGTGTCATCCACAAAAAGACAAACCTTACCTTCTATCCCGTCCGCAATATCGTTCACAAAGATATTGAACAGGACTGGTCCCAACACCGATCCTTGCGGTACACCACTTAAAACCTCTCTCTCTTCAGAGAAAGTTCCATTTACCATCACGCATTGTTTTCTGTCCGTCAACCAGTTTTCAATCCAGGTCACCACCTCAGCACTCACTCCTAAGCTTCTTGTTTTATTCACCAGTCTCCTGTGTGGAACCGTATCAAAAGCTTTGCTGAAATCCAAGTAGATGACATCGAGCGCTCTTCCTTGATCCAATTCCTTGGTTACCCAGTCAAAAAAGTCAATCAGATTTGTCTGACAGGATCTTCCTCTGGTGAATCCATGCTGCCTCTGGTCCATCAATTCTCCGGACTGTAGATAGTTCACTATTCTCTCAACAGTGACTCCATTACTTTTCCCACCACCGAAGTGAGGCTAACTGGTCTGTAGTTACCAGCCTCCTCTCTGTTCCCACTGTTGTGGAACGGGACTACCACCGCTCTTCTCCAATCACTCGGCACCACTCCCGTTTCTAGGGATCTATTGAACAGGTCGCACAGCGGTCCCGCCAGCACATCTCTGAGCTCCCTCAGTATCCTTGGATGAATCCCATCAGGCCCCATGGCTTTGTCCACTTTCAGATTCTTTAGCTCTTCCCATACATTATCTACTGTAAATGGATTTTCATCTGTTCCACTTCCCTCCAGTTTCTTGTTGTGTATAGATGGTCCTTCTCCAGGGTCTTCTTTAGTGAACACAGAGCTGAAGTATTCATTTAATATTTCTGCCATTTCTTCGTCTCTCTCCACACATTGATCATTTCCACCTTTCAATTTCACTATACCACTTTGGACTTTTCTCTTTTCGCTGATGTATCTGAAAAATGTTTTGTCACCATATTTTATCTCCTTGGCAATCCTCTCTTCCACTTGACTTTTTGCCAACTTGATTAATTTCTTCGTCTCCCTCAGTTGAATCAAATATTCTTCTTTGTGCTCCTCCCTTTGGGATCTTTTATATTTCTTGTATGCTGTTCTTTTAGCTTTAATTTTGTCAGCCACCTCCTTTGAGAACCAGATAGGTTTCATTTTTCTTTTGCTTTTGAAAAGCACAGGTCTCAGTACAGATCCCTGAGGCACTCCACTGCCCACCCCCCCTCCACTGAGAAAATTGTCCATTTAATCCTACTGTCTTTTCCTGTCTTTTAAACCAGTTTTTAATCCATGAAAGGACATCACCACCTATCCATTCACTTTTTACTTTTCTTAGAAGCCTCTCATGAGGAACTTTGTCAAATGCCTTCTGAAAATCCAAATACACTGCCTCTACTGGTTCACCTTTACATGTTTATAAACCCCTTCAAAAACGTGAAGCAGATTTGTGAGGCAAGACTTGCATTGAGTAAAGCCATGCTGGCTTTGTTCCATTAAACCATGCCTTTCTATATGTTCTGTGATTTTGATCTTTAGAACACTTTCCACTATTTTTCCTGGCACTAAAGTCAGGCTAACTGGTCTGTAGTTTCCTGGAATGCCCCTGGAGCCCTTTTTAAATAAGGTGGTTACATTAGCCACCCTCCAGTCTTCAGGTACAGTGGACGATTTTAATAATAGGTTACAAGTTATTACTAATAGATCTGAAATTTCATTTTTTAGTTCCTTCAGAACCCTGATCCAGGTGATTTACTACTCTTCAGTTTGTCAATCAGCCCTATCACATCTAGGTTTACCGTGATTTGGTTCAGTCCATCTGAATCATTATCCATGAAAACCTTCTCCGGAATGGGTAACTCCCCAACATCCTCTTCAGTAAACATCAAAGCAAAGAAATAATTTAATCTTTCTGTGATGGCCTTATCCTCTCTAAGTGCCCCTTTAACCCCTCGATCATCTAAGAGTCCAACTGACACCCTCACAGGCTTTCTGCTTCAGATATATTTTAAAAACGTTTTTACTGTGAGTTTTGCCTCTGTGGCCAACTTCTTTTCAAATTCTCTCTTAGCCTGTCTTATCAATGTCTTACATTTAACTTGTCAACACCTATGCTTTATCCTATTTTCTTCTGTTGGCTCCTTCTTCCAATTTTTGAATGAAGATCTTTTGGCTAAAATAGCCTTATGTTTTAACCATGCCAGTAATCATTTTGCCTTCCTTCCACCTTTCTTAATGTGTGAAATACATCTTGATTGTGCTTCTAGGATGATATTTGTTAACCATGTCCATGCCTCTTTCACACTTTTTACCTTTGTAGCTTCTCCTTTCAGTTTTTTTCTAATTATTTTCCTCATTTTATCAAAGTTTCCCTTTTGAAAATTTATAAGGCTATAGATATGCTTACTTTCCCTCTTCCAATTATCAAATTTGATCATATTATAATCACTATTGTCAAATGGCCCACCACCGTTATCTCTCTCACCAAATCCTGTGCTCCACTGAGAATTAGATCTTAGGGATCTCAATCATTTTTTGACGATTTAAGAAATCGTTCGATATTTTTTAAATCGTCAAAAATCGTTAGAGTGCGCAATACTATAGAAATTCCCCTGATTTATCGTGAAAAATCATAAATCGGGGATTTGGGGGGAGGGCGGGAAAAACCGGCACACCAAAACAACCCCTAAACCCACTCCGACCCTTTAAAACTAAACCCTTACCTTCCCCCACCCTCTCGAACCCCCCCGAAACCTTTTACGAGTACCTGGTGGTCCAGTGGAAGCCCCGAGATCGATGTCCTGCTCTCGGGCCATCGACGCCATTTTGATGCCACTAATAAAAATGGCGCCGATGGCCCACTAACAAAAAAAAAAACACCGACCCTTTAAAAATCGACCCCTTAGCTTCCCCCACGCTCCCGACCCCCCCCAAAAAGGTTTTAAAATTACCTGGTGGTCCAGTGGGGGCGCGGGGAGAAATCTCCATTTTTAAAGATGGCGCCAGCCATCCAGTGCTCCTACCATGTGACAGGGGCCGGCCAATGGCACGGATACCCTGTCACATGGTAAGGGCAAAGTGCCATCGGCGCCATTTTTATTAGCGCAGTCGATGGCCTGAGAGCGGGAGATCGCTCCCCACGCCCCCACTGCACCACCAGGTAATTTTAAAACCTTTTTGAGGGGGTCAGGAGAGTGGGGGAAGCTAAGGGGTCGGTTTTAAGGGTCAGGGTGGGATTTTTGTTTATCGGATCGAGCGCAGCCAATACACAAAAACCCCATCGGGCCGGACAATAAACATTTTAAGATTTGAATCGGAACCAGAACCGATCAGATTACAGTTCCGATTCACATCTCTATTAGATCTAAAATTGCTCTCTCATCAGTTCCTGACCCAATTGCTCCATAAAACTGTCATTTATTCCATCCAGGAACTTTATTTCTGTAGCATGCCCTGATGTTACATTTACCCAGTCAATATTGGGTTAATTGAAATCTCCCATTATTACTGCTCTACCAATTTGGTTAGCTTCCCTAATTTCCTTTAGCATTTCACTGTCCATCTCACCATCTTGGCCAGGTGGACGGTAGTAGAGATGTGAATCGTGTCCTCGATCGTCTTAACGATCGATTTCGGCTGGGAGGGGGAGGGAATCGTATTGTTGCCGTTTGGGTTTTAAAAATATCGTGAAAAATCGTTAAAATCGTGAGCCAACCCCCTAAAACCCACCCCCGACCCTTTAAATTAAATCCCCTACCCTCCCCGAACCCCCCCCCCCAAATGCTTTAAATTACCTGGTGGTCCAGAACGGCGGCTGTCCGGAACGGCCCCCCTGTCCGGAACGGACAGCAGGAGGTCGTTCAGCGGCGAACCCCCGCTGAACGACCTCCTGCAGTCGATCTCCTGCCGGCGCCATTTTCCGTACGGAAAACGATTCGCGGCAAGAAATCGCTTCCTGAACCCCGCTGGACTCCCAGAAACTTTTGGCCAGCTTGGGGGGGCGTCCTGACCCCCACAAGACTTGCCAAAAGTCCAGCGGGGGTCCGGAACGACCTTCTGCGTCGAATCGTTTTTGTCTATGGCCGCCGCCATTTTGCGGCGGCCATTTTGCAAAATGGCGCCTGCTGAAGACAAAAGGATTCAATTGAGGGGGGCCGTTCCGGACTGCCGCCGTTCTGGACCACCGCTGGATCCCCAGGTAATTTAAAGCATTTGGGGGGGGGGTTCGGGAGGGGGGGGGATTTAATTTAAAGGGTCGGGGGTGGGTTTTAGGGGGTTTTAGTGTGCCGGTTTTCCTGCCCTCCCCCTTCCCCCGATTTACGATTTTTTAACGATAAATCGGGGGAATTGGTATTGTATCGTGGCCCTAACGATTTTTGACGATTTAAAATATATCGGACGATATTTTAAATCGTCAAAAAACGATTCACATCCCTAGACGGTAGTATCTCCTATCACTATACTCTTCCCCAACACAAAAGGGATTTCTACCCATAAAGATTTAATTGTGCATTTAGTCTCATGCAGGATCTTTATCCTGTTGGACTCTATGCAATCCCAGGCATAAAGTGCCACCCCACCTCCCAGATGCTCCTCTCTGTCATTGCAATATAATTTGTACCCCGGTATAGCACTGTCCCATTGGTTATCCTCCTTCCACCATGTCTCTGAGATGCCAATTAAGCTTATGTCATCATTCACTGCTACAAGCTTCCACTGATGACCCGCTTCCTCATTCATAACAACTTTTGTGACGCTACTGTAGAATATTTGACCATCATACTAGGCATCATTGTGTGGTTAAACAGCCAATATCACTCAGCCTTATATATAATCATCGGTCAGTCCATATTAGGGCATAATTTTTTGATTATTTTTTATGTGCTTATTTCACCCGTGAGTTCAAACCATTATCATTGTCTTAATGACATGTACCAATATCCAAAATTCTCTTCAACATAATTCATGAAGATTTTAGTATCTTATAATTATTTTCTTCTCCAAACATTTTATATTAAGCGATGTACTTATCTTATGTTGACACGCTTGTTTCTCTGCTGTAAAACAACCATGAATATTCTGCCAAACTTTTCAGCATTGTGGACCTTCACACAAGCTCTTTAATGCCCGACACCTTACCGGGTTTCGGACTTCTACATGTCCTTCATCAAGGGCTTTACATCTGCGTTTTAAAACAGTGTGGCGTTTCTCAGAGTGTTCACTCCATTACTTTTCCCACCACCGAGGTGAGGCTAACCGGCCTGTTGTTTCCAGCCTCCTCTGCTCCAACTCTTGGAAAGCGCATCTCTGAGCTCCCTCAGTATCCTGGGATGAACCTCACCAGGGCCCCATGGCTTTGTCCACTTTTAGCTTTCCTAGCTCTTCCCATACATTCTCTTCTGTAAAAGGAGTTACATCTACTCCACTCCCCTCCAGTTTCTTGTTAAATAGTGACGGTCCTTCTCCAGGGTCCTCTTTAGTGAACACCGAACTGAAGTATTCGTTTAATATTTCCGCCATTTCTTCATCTCTCTCCACTCATTGATCCTTTTCACCTTTCAATTTCACTATACCACTTTGGACTTTTCTCCTTTCTCTGATGTATCTGAAAAATGTTTTGTCACCTCACTTTACCCATTTGACAATCCTTTTCTTCCGCTTGACTTTTTGCTGTCTTGATTACTTTCTTTGTCTCCCTCAGTTCCACCAGATATTCTTCCTTGTGCTCCTCCCTTTGGGATCCTTTATATTTCTTGAACGCTGTTCTTTTAGCTTTTATTTTGTTAGCCACCTCCTTTGAGAACCATAGGTTTCATTTTTCTCTTGCTTTTCTTTACTTTTCTAACATATAGAATAGTTGCCTTGGTAATTGCTCCTTTTAGTTTGGTCCACTGTTGTTCCACATCTCTCTTGTTCTCCCAGACTTCTATTTCTTCCTCCAGGTACTTCCCCATTTCATCAAAGTCCGTGTTTTTGAACTGCAAACTCGGGTCTTCGTGCTTCTTCTCCATATCCTATTTGTGATATGAAACCATACCGTTTGATGATCACTGGTGCTGAGGTGGGCACCCACCTGGACATTAGAGACATTATCTCCATTAGTGAGCACTAAATCGAGTATAGCTCCCTCCCTCGTGGGTTCCATTGCCATTTGTTTGAACAGAGCCCCTTTGTTTGAACAGAGCCCCTTTGTTTGAACAGAGCCCCCTCTACTACTGTTAGATTCTGCAGAAGTGATTCTCCAGTCTACATCCGGCAGATTAAAATCTCCTACAATCAGCACTTCTCCCTTCTTTCCCATCTTTTGGATGTCTTCAACCAGATCTCTGTCAAGTTCTTCCATTTGATTTAGAGTCCTGTAAACCACTCCAATAAAAATGGATGCCCCATCATCTTTTTTTAGGTCGGCCCATAGTGCTTCTTCTTTGCCCCATCTTCCTTGCAGCTCAAATGCTTGGATATTGCTTCAGACATAAAGAGCCAATCCTCCCCTTTCCTGTCCTCTCTGTCCTTCCTTAACAAGTTATAGCCCGGTATTGCCATATCCCAATCATGAGATTCTGTGAACCACGTCTCCGTGACCGCTACAATGTCCAAGTCCACCTCCACCATTAGGATTTGCAGATCTTGGATTTTATTGCCCAAACTACAAGCATTTATGCTCATAGTTTTCCATCTTTTCTCGTTCAGGTTATTGCTTTTCTTGCACTCCTTTTGTGACTTATTTAGTTGAGTTTTGTTATCCACTTCACCCTTTTCCATTGCATTTGTATTTGGGGGGTGACATTCTAATTTCTTTCTGCCACTCCCGGCATCTAGTTTAAATGCCTTATGACATAGGATTTGAATTTATCTCTTAGGATCCTTTTTCTTGCCACATATGGATGTAAGTCATCTTTGACAAAGAGCTTTTTATTATTCCATACACGGCCCCAGCCCCCAATAAATCCAAACCTTTGTACCTTACACCAGGATTTGAGCCATACATTGAAGTTATTCATATGGCTTAGCCTCTCCTTCCCCTTTCCCTGAACAGGTACACTTCTGAAAAGGCAATGGTTGTCACCATGTGACTAATCTGCTTCGCTAGAGACTGGAAATCTCTCCGTACCGCTTGGATGCTGTTTCTAGTGTTACAGACACATTCAGAGGTATTCATAGTTAAAATTGATATCAGTAAAGAATTCTAGCCCTTGTAAGTGATAAAAAAGTGTAGAATTGTTCAATGCAGCTAGCACTGCAGTGTACAAATCAATTCCTCTTGTTAGACTTTTCATCAGTTATAAGGGCTATAATTCTTTACTGATGTCAATTTTACTATGATACCTCTGAATGTGTCTGTATAAGCACTAGGGATGTGAATCGTTTTCCATATCGTCTTAAACGATAGAAATCGTGTGGCAGGGCAAGAAAATCGTCTTAGGCACGATTTTTTAGTTAAAAAATCGTTAAAAATCGTTTTTTTTTCCGATTAGTGCGCACTAACTCGAGTTAGTGCGCACTAACGGGAGTTAGTGCGCACTAACTGGGAGTTAGTGCGCACTAACTGAAAATGATACAATTTGACACTTTTCAGGTCAGTTAGGTCAGTTTAGGAATGAATATGTATTCCTATTGGCTGCCCTCTTATTTATTCATGTTACCAAGTTTCCTACTGACAGTATATGGGGGATGGGAAATGGAAACAGTTGGTAGCTTGACAAAACAAGTAATGTGATCAGTCAATGTGACTAGAACTTGTGCCCTAACCCTGATACCAGGGGTATTGTGATCTTCCTGCACACAGTGCCCTATCCCTATTAATACCAGGAGTGTTGTGATCTTCCTGCACACAGTGCCCTATCCCTAATACCAGGGGTGTTGTGATCTTCCTGCACACAGTGCCCTATTCCTGATACTGGGGGTGTGATCTTCCTGCACACAGTGCCCTATTCCTGATACCGGGGGTGTTGTGATCTTCTTGCACACATCCCGGTATCAGGGATAGGGCACTGCATGCAGGAAGATCACAACACTCCTGGTATTAATAGGGATAGGGCACTGCATGCAGGAAGATCACAAACACTCCTGGTATTAATAGGGATAGGGCACTGCATGCAGGAAGATCACAACACCCCTGGTATCAGGGATAGGGCACTGTGTGCAGGAAGATCACAATACCCCGGAGGAGTGAGGGTCAGGCAGCTCCCCCCTGTCTGTGAAGCCAGCCTCTCACTAGTAATGCAGGGAGGGAGCTTGTCTCAGACTTCACCATCCACCCCCCACCCCCCTCACCCACACACCATTCACTAGCTTGGGACATGGGGAAGTCAGGAGTGAGGGTCAGGCAGCTCCCCCCTGTCTGTGAAGCCAGCCTCTCACTAGTAATGCAGGGAGGGAGCTGTCTCAGACTTCACCATCCACCCCCCACCCCCCTCACCCACACACCATTCACTAGCTGGGACATGGGGGGAAGTCAGGAGTGAGGGACAGGCAGCTCCCCCTGTCTGTGAAGCCAGCCTCTCACTAGTAATGCAGGGAGGGAGCTGTCTCAGACTTCACCATCCTCCCCCCACCCCTCACCCACACACCATTCACTAGCTGGGACATGGGGGAAGTCAGGAGTGAGGGTCAGGGCAGCTCCCCCCTGTCTGGGAAGCCAGCCTCTCACTAGTAATGCAGGGAGGGAGCTGTCTCAGACTTCACCATCCTCCTCCCCCCCCCCCCCTCACCCACACACCATTCACTAGCTGGGACATGGGGGAAGTCAGGAGTGGAGGGTCAGGGCAGCTCCCCCCTGTCTGCGAAGCCAGCCTCTTCACTAGTAATGCAGGGAGGGAGCTGTCTCAGACTTCACCATCCCCCCCCCCTCACCCACACACCATTCACTAGCTGGGACATGGGGGAAGTCAGGATTGAGGGTCAGGCAGCTCCCCCCTGTCTGTGAAGCCAGCCTCTCACTAGTAATGCAGGGAGGGAGCTGTCTCAGACTTCACCATCCTCCCCCCCCCCCTCACCCACACACCATTCACTAGCTGGGACATGGGGGAAGTCAGGAGTGAGGGTCAGGCAGCTCCCCCCTGTCTGTGAAGCCAGCCTCTCACTAGTAATGCAGGGAGGGAGCTGTCTCAGACTTCACCATCCTCCCCCCCCCCCACCCACACACCATTCACTAGCTGGGACATGGGGGAAGTCAGGAGTGAGGGTCAGGCAGCTCCCCCCTGTCTGTGAAGCCAGCCTCTCACTAGTAATGCAGGGAGGGAGCTGTCTCAGACCCTCACCATCCTCCCCCCCCCCCCTCACCCACACACCATTCACTAGCTGGGACATGGGGGAAGTCAGGAGTGAGGGTCAGGCAGCTCCCCCCTGTCTCTGAAGCCAGCCTCTCACTAGTAATGCAGGGAGGGAGCTGTCTCAGACTTCACCATCCTCCCCCCCCCCCTCACCCACACACCATTCACTAGCTGGGACATGGGGGAAGTCAGGAGTGAGGTCAGGCAGCTCCCCCCCTGTCTGTGAAGCCAGCCTCTCACTAGTAATGCAGGGAGGGAGCTGTCTCAGACTGGTATCAGGGTTAGGGCACTGTGTGCAGGAAGATCACAACACTCCTGGTATTAATAGGGATAGGGCACTGTAAGAGATGACTGTAGTAGATTGAATAAAGATCTGATGTTTCTGCTCTCCTCACACCAAACAAAAACAACACACAAGCAGAGAAAGCCCTTCTTACAAAGCTGAGCTAGTGAGTTAAGTAGGAGGAAAAGTAAACATACTGGTGCCAGTGTGGCTACTTAAAAAATACACTTACCAACAATCAATTACATATATTTGAACTGTGTACAGTTCCAGCCAGGACCACCTTTCTAAAATGCACAGTGATTGGCAAATTCAACATGCACTAGCATTTCAGGTGCCTGCTAACAAAAATAATAAACAAACAAGTTCTAGTCAGGGTGAGTGCTGATCATTACATTACTTTTTTTGTCAAGCTTCCAACTGTTTCCATTTCACATCCCCCCAACCATATTGGTAACATCAATAGATAAGAGCACAGCCAGCCAATAGGAATACATACATACATATTCATTCCTAAGTGACCTTTACTGACCTGGGAAGTGTGAACACTTTGTTTCATTTTCTGTTGGTGTTCGTTAGTTTCCAGTTCCATTTCCCATCCCCCCAACCATCACCTCAGTGGTAACATCAATAGATAAGAGGGCAGCCAGCCAATAGGAACACATATTCATTCCTAACTGCCCTTCAGTGACCTGGAAAGTGTTTATTTGTATCATTTTCAGTTAGTGCGCACTAAATCGAGTTAGTGCGCACTAACGGGGAGTTAGTGCGCACTAACTCGAGTTAGTGCGCACTTACACGATTTAACGATTTTTAACGATAAATCGTTAGAATTTCTATTGTATCGTGTTCTATAACGATTTAAGACGATATAAACATTATCGGACGATAATTTTAATCGTTGAAAAACGATTCACATCCCTAATAAGCACCTTCCCTAATCCCAATCCACCCTGATTCAAAGTGCCTAATATGGAACATATATATAGATTCTCTCTCTCTCTCATGATCTGCCCCTTTTCAGCCTCCTTATTCTGTACACATGCCCTTCCTGGCTTCTTAAAATTTGTGTAGGCCTCACATGGCGCACATATGTGCATATCTGGTTGTTTTTGCACAAGCAGTGCATTTAAAATCTACCTCTTAAAGTTTACTTACACATGTAAAACCCATTTTTAAGCGTGCAAATGATTTTGAAAATTAGGCCCTTAGAAAGCACTAATCATACTGCCCACAGCAGAGCAAACTCAGTGGGCACAGTTTGCTCATGGCATTTGCACCAATCATCAAAGCAAACCAAACTACATGAGATGTTTTGCTTTGATTATTACCCCTGGCAAAAGTACCCAAAGAGATTTGTACCAGATTTTTCTGTGGATCTTCTTGCCAGTGTGTAATTTCAAAAATCCAAAACTCTGTGCGTTGTTGCCTCCCCCCGACCTAACTCTGCCCATGGGAAGCACCTCAAAACAATGTCAGCAATTTTCAAAGAGCCTATTTCCATGTGGGTAAATAGAAATGGAATTGATAATTGTGTACTCAAAGATTTGAAAGAACGAGTTTAAAAGGCCAAGAAAAAAGAATTCTTCAGGTCCAAGTTTCATCAGAAACACAGATAATCACACATTAGGAAGGCAGTTTTTTGATTCATAATATAATAAATTAAATAATACAAAGAAGATTTGCATGTTGCCATTGCTGGTTTTGTGGAAACATCTGGTGCTGTCTCATTTTCTATGTAGATGGGGCAGAAGATTCTGAGAAGGAGATCTGAGGTTGCACTTGAGTACTAAAATACATATAGCAACTGTGATTCTACAGATTGCTAATCAAGTTCTCCTTTAGAGGTACAAGCGCTTTACTGACGTATTTCATAAAAAGGGCAATACGGATAGCTATCATAGTGCAAAATTGCAAGAAAAATTTGAAATGAGCAGAATGTGAAACAAGTTTTTTACATTGAATGCCATACAATTGACTGAAAGTATATAACAAATTAGTGCAGTCTTATGCAAATAGAGATTCAGTATAACTAATTTTATTTATAAATCTACTATTCCCTTATTCTGATTTTTTTTCCAGGAATCTAACACAGCTGAACAACACTAAGACTGATACAGATCTTGCAAAGGAGCTTATGGTTGAATGGAGTCAGCTAGGCCTAAAAGAAGTTCAGATGCTGAATTACTCTGTCCTGCTTGAACAGCCAGACTCTTCTCCAAATACAATCACTGAACAAAAAAGCAGACAATGTTTTTATCCCAATGGACAGCAGTGTGATAAAGAGACGAAAGAGCAACCCAGCCAGGAACTTCTGTTCTCATATGCTGCCTACTCTGCCAAAGGGTTTCTTGAGGTAAGATGGATATTTTATCATGAAACAGAAAAGTACGACTTTCATCTAAATTTAAGTAAGAGACAAGTCATAAATATGATGTTTAAAATACTATCATAGCTGATTAGGAGGTTTTTCTGTTGCTGGTACCAAAATCTGCGCAGACAGGAAGGTGTAGAAAATATGACGAGGGATCTAGCAAAGCTTGAGAAAAGGACTAGGGTCAGGAACCTAAAATTTAATGCAAAAAAAATGCAATGTATACATTTACAGGAAGATTTAAATGACCAGTGCGCATAAATTCCGGTCCTTACTGGTGTGGACGGGCCTTGCATACGCTGAGCCAATTTTCAACAAGGCCTGATCATGCACGTAAAAGCTGGTACTCGCGAGGTCCCTGAGACTACAACCACAGACTGCTCACTACTGCCACCTCTGGTGGAGATCTTCAAGCTGTCTAATAAAGAACTATCCTGTGTTTTGTACGAGTCTAGCCCAGTGCTGTGGCTCCTCACGGGGCTCCTCCCCATGGGCGTGGTCATCTCCACAGCACCCAAGGATCCACAAAACACACACTATTATAACAGATTGCTAACTCTATGGATCCGGCTCAGCTCACTGCGTTGCAGGCCATTCCAGGCCTGCCTCAGTGGATCTCCGAACAACAGACTGTGTTGGAAGGACTAACCGCTGCATTTAATCTACTACACACACAGTTGAACTCGCCTTCCACCTCAGGTAAAGAAGCTAAACCGTCTGAGGTGACGGTTAAGACTACAGTGCATCTAGCAGCTCCCATCCGCTTCTCAGGAGAAGTATGGAGATGCAGAGATTTCATTAACCAGTGCTGCATGCACTTTGCATTACAACCTGGCCACTTTCCCACAGCCTATGCCAAGACTAATTGGATGGACGAGCATTGTCTTGGGCCTCTTCGCTGTGGGAGTGCGAGGATCCAATCCTCATGTCCTTCAAGGATTTCTCGAACTGTTTAAGTCAGTCTTCGATGATCCTGCCCGGTAAACCATTGCAGGATCTTCTTTGGTTCATCTGAAGCAAGGGAACAAACCACTAGCTGACTTCGCTGTCAAATTCAAGACACTGGTGTCTGAATTATCCTGGGACCCGAGATGCCTGAAGACCCTCTTCTTTGAAGGACTGAACTCTCATCTGAAAGACTAACTTGCTGCTCATGAGAGGCGGAACTAGTGAAATTGGCAACGATTGATTGCTGACTTCGTGACAAGGTTCAAGAGACCAAGACTCCCAGGAGACCCTTTCCGAGTGGTTTGAGTCAAGTCCACACCCAGGCCTGTTCCTTCGGTCCCAGCAGCCGGCGAAGAAGAACCTATGCAGTTACCCGCAGCCATCTGACTTCAAAAGAGATGCGGAAGCAATTGGGGCTGTGTATGTATTGTGGACAAGCCGGTCATGCTGTCCAAAATTGCCCTATATGTCTAGGAAACTGTCAGAACTAAGTCCTGTGGGAGGACTCTTCTTAGGTCTCACCACTCCTTCTCCTCCACTCTCTTTCCCTGTATCCTTGATCTGCGGACCTTTAGAGTACCAGACTCTTGCCCTAGTGGACTCCGGGGCAGAAGGCAATTTCATTCTTCAACGATTAGTGGAGCACCTACAGATGCAGACTTCCACTAAAGCCTCCACTACTTCTTTCATCCATCCATGGAGAGCCCTTACTGGGTAAAGTAACACTATGCACCGAACCAGTGTGTCTACGAACCGATGCTCTCCCATTCTGAGACCAACTCCTTCTTTGTTTTAGAGAAGGCGATGCACCCTATAGTACTGGGATTACCTTGGCTGCAGCAAGCATATGCCTCAATTCAATTGGACTACACTGGAATTGTCTAGATGGGGACCAGACTGCCATGATAAATGCCTGATGGAGGTAGTTCCGTTACCCTGTATGCCTACTACCCCCAGTGATGCCGGGGTTGCTGCCTCAATATGCATCTTTCCAAGATGTCTTTTCAAAGATGCTGCAGATGTACTTCTGCTCACAGACCTTATGATTGCGCTATTTATCTAAAGCCTAATACGTAGCCACCCAAGGGTAGGGTGTACCCCCTGTCCATGGCAGAAAATAAAGCCATTTCCGAATATATTCAGGAGAAAATCTCCAAAAAGATTTCATAAGACCTTCCAAGTCCCCTGTTGGTGCAGGCTTTTTCTTTGTGGCCAAAAGGACGGTATACTACATCCATGTATAGACTACAGGGGTCTCAGTGAAATAATAAAGGATCGTTACCCCTTGCCTCGGATTTCAGAGTTATTCGACAGACTACAAGGAGCTCAAATCTTTTCCAAACTGGATCTGAAAGGAGCCTACAATTTACTTCGCATTCAAGATGGTGATGAATGGAAGATGGCCTTCAACACTCGGGATGGTCACTTTGAATATATAGTGATGCCCTTCAGCCTGTGCAATGCCCCAGCTGTCTTTCAAAATTTAATGAACGATATTTTCTGGGATCTCCTTATAAGTGTGTTGTTGTTTACTTAGACAACATACTGATATTCCCGCAAGACATGACCACTCATAAGGAGGATGATAAGAGGTACTACAGAGACTCCGGGAGAAACCATCTCTACGCCAAGCTATCCAAATGTGAATTTCACAAGAGGCTACATCGTCTCCAATCAAGGCTTTCAAATGGATCCACAGAAGCTGGAGAGTATCCAGAAATGGGTGCAACCCACCAGGTATAAAGCTCTCAGACGCTTCTTAAGTTTCACCAACTATTACAGGACCTTCATCAAGATTATTTCTCTCTTACAGTACCGCTTACAGCTATGACAAAAAAAGGGGCCAATGTTGCTAATTGGGCTCCAGAGGCTATAGCTGCATTCCAGAAACTAAAAGATGCTTTTTCCAGCAAGCCGTGTCTTCAACACCCAGACCCTTCCAAGCCTTTCACCGAGGAGGTCGATGCCTCAGACATTGACATAGGGGCCATATTAAGCAGGCCTGGTGATTCACAAGCTCCACAACCATGCTCATTCTTCTCCCGCCGCTTCTCTCCTGCAGAGAAAAATTACGGAATCGGACATAAGGAGTTTCTGGATATAAAGTTGGCATTCGAAGAATGGCACCCTTGGCTCAAAGGAGAGGAACATCAAGTAACTGTCTTCACAGACCATAAGAATCTGGAGTACCTCCACCATACACAGCACCTGAATCATAGACAAGCGAGATGGTCTCTGTTTTTCAGCAGATTGAAACTTTATGCTCAAGTACCAGCCCTAGAGATAAGAATATCAGAGCTGATGCTCTATCTCACTCTATCCTCTCCGAGGGACATACCTGAAGAACCGAAACACATCATTGACCCAGAGAAGGTCATATTGGCAGCTACCCACTCAGTACCTGCAGGAAAGACTAATCATACCCAAGGACCCTCAGAAGAAGTTATTGGCTTAGGCCCATGACTCTATACTTTCAGGATATCCTGGTCAACGTAGAACCCTGTCTAAGCTTCAAACCTATTACTGGTGGCCCACCATAAAGGAAGACACATTGTCTTACTTCGCTTCCCTGCGCAAACTGCGCTAAACAGAAGACACCGCTGAGTCATCCATGGGTCTACTCCAACCCTTGCCAGTGCCAGAAGAACCATGGACACATATTGCCACAGACTTCATGGTAGATTTACCATCATCAGGAGGAAACCAACACTATTTTGGTAACTTTAGATCGGTTCTTGAAGATGGCTCATTTTGTGGCTCTCCCAGGCTTACCCACCGCCATGGAGCTCACCAAGCTATTCATTACGCACATCTTCCACCTGCATGGCTTGCCTAAGCACAAAGTCTCCGATAGAGGAGCCCAATTCACAGCTAACTTCTGGAAGGCACTATGTAAGAAGTTTGATATTTCTCTCGACTTCACCTCCGCATACCATCCACAATCCAACGAACAAACAGAGAGGATAAATAGGACTCTCAAGCAGTTCATTCATGCCTACATGAACACTCACCAGAATGATTGGAGTGAACTATTTCCCTGGGCAGAATTTGCCATTAATTCTCATCCAGCAACATCCACTGGATCGACACCATTCGAAGTGGTCTACAGATGACTACCACTACCACCACTGCCACTTCTATTATCAGTGTCGTCCCCGGCAGCTGAATCTACTGCCAAAGATATCCAACAACATTGGACTCAGACAAAAGAGATGCTTACCAAAGCAGGACTTCAAGCAAAGAAAGGATACGATGCTCATCACTGCAAGGCTCCAGACTTCAAGCCTGGTGATAAAGTCTGGCTTTCCACGAAGCATTTAAGATTTAATCTTCCTTCAGCTCACTTTGCTCCTCACTTCGTTGAACCATTTCCCATCCTCTGATGACTGGGCAATCTCACTTACAGTCTGAAGCTACCATCTACATTAAGATCCACAATGTATTCCACGTCTCACTATTGAAGCCATTAGTGAGTTCTCCAACAAGGTACCAGAAGCTACACTGATAGATGCAGAAGAAGACATTAAATACAAAGTAGACGCAGTTCTCGATGTGAAAAGACGAGGCAGAGTATGGGAATACCTCCTATCATGGGAAGGGTATGGCCCTGAAGAAAACTCTTGGACACCTATTTCTAATATCCCTAGATAAAGAGATGCTACAGGACTTCCATCACTTGCATCCCTCAAAAACCAAGACCTAGTAGGAAACAGCATGGACGCCCTTTGAAGGGGGGGTACTGTTGCGTCCGTCGGTCTTCAACTGCTTCGCCGTCTGCCTCACCTTATTCACAGGCTCCTCCCGCTTGCCTGGGCAAGATGGCTACTCGCCGTGTCTACAAGCTGACCTCTCTGGCGTCCCCAGAATGGCTATGGTGCAGCCTCCCGCCATTGCTCCTCCCAGGTACCTACTAGGGTGCACACACGCTGTGCAACCCACGTCTTTTGTACCACCTTTGGCGTGAACCTTGAGGGCGATCCCTCATGCTGATGTCACCACCATCTGGATATATTACTTTCATCAATTTGCTAGCTCCCCGAGTTAGCAAGGACTCAAATCCGTTCTTGTCTACACTACTTTTCTGCTTCTGTGCTGCCGCAGGAAGCTCACTCTCTCTCTGCCCTTCGGGGTATATACTAACCTGGGGTACCCGCTTCTCGGGGGGCCCTCTGCTTTATTTCAGTTGCCTTTCAGGGAACAGGTTCTTGCTCCTCAAGGGCCTGCTCTCCCTGCCTCAGTGCCTGTACCTTCTACAAACATACTTGGTGGAATCAGATACCAACAGCTAACACCTAGTGAGTACTCTAACTCTCAGTCTATCTCATCCACAGTATCTCCTCGTTGGAAGACCTGCTGCAAAACCTCCTGACGTCATCTAGGAGAGAAGGGCTCCCTCTACCGAGGGTCCCTGAAACTACAACCACAAACTGCCTAACTACTGCCACCTCTGGTGGAGATCTTCAAGCTGTCTAATAAGAACTATCCTGTGTTTTGTGTGTATGAGTCTAGCCCAGTGCTGTGGCTCCTCATGGGGCTCCTCCTCGTGGGTGTGGTCATCTCCACAGCACCCAAGGATCCACAAAACACACACTATTATAACAGTTCCCTCCCAGCCTTCTCCTTAATTGGAGCAGACTGGGAGGCCCATTCTCATGGCTGCATGTAGTTTTTCTAAAATTAGGCCCCCACGCGCAATGCCTGCACATGCGCATGTGGATTATAAAGTCTGGTGAGCATGTGCACGCGGGCCACCAGATTTTATAATGTTATAAAATCGGTGTGTCTATGTGTGTGCACACCTTTAAAATTCTACCCCTTAGGCTGCAAAAAACAGAGAGGTACATTTATAGGCAATATATTTCTTCTAAGTGCAAAAGAAGAAATAAGATCTGGAGGACATCATATCTGATGATTTTAAGTTGGCTAAACAGGTAAATACATGATTAGCAATAGTCATAAAGATTCTTGGCTGCCTAGGTAGAGGAATGATCAGTAGAAAAAGGGAGATTATATTGCCCCCTGTATAAGACCCTGGTGAGAGACCTCATTTGGATGGAATTCTGGGTGCAGTTATGGAGACTGCACCTTCAAAAGGATATAAAACATTTGAAGTCAGTCCAGCAGGTGTGGCTACTAAAATGTTCAATGTGGAATAAGGGAGATATTATAGAGACATTTTAAATACTACCACAGTTTCCATGCAAAGAAAGTAAGCCTCTTTCAAAGGAAGGAAGCTCTAGAGGGGGTCATGGGATGAGTTTCAAAGGGGGTGTCTGATTCAGGAGTAATCTAAGGAGATTTCTCTTTACAGAGAGGGTGATTGATGCATGGAACAGCAACTCCATGGAGGTAGAGACAAAGACAGTATTTGATTCTAGAAAGCATGGGATAAACATATATCCAAAGCAGAAAGCCTGTGAGGGAGTTAGTTGGAGCGTTAGATGACTGAGGGGTTAAAGTGGCACTTAGAGAAGATAAAGTCATCATAATTTCTTTGCTTTGGTGTTTACTGAAGAGGATGTTGGGGAAGTACCCATTCCAGAGAAGGTTTTCATGGGTAATGATTCAGATGGACTGAACCAAATCATGGTGAACCTAGAAGATGTGGTAGGCCTGATTGAAGAGTAGTAAATCACATGGACCAGATGGTATACACCCCGGGGTTCTGAAAGAACTCAAAAGTGAAATTTCAGATCTAATAGTAAAAATTTGTAACCTATCATTAAAATCATCCATTGTACCTGAAGACTGGAAGGTGGCTAATGTTACCCCAATATTTAAAAAGGGTTCCAGGGGTGATCTGGAAAACTACAGAACAGTTAGCCTGACTTAAGTGCCAGGAAAATAGTGGAAAGTGTTCTAAAGATCAAAATCATAGAACATATAGAAACTAAGGCATGGTTTAATGGATAAAGTCAGCATGAATTTACCCAAGGCAAGTCTTGCCTCACGAATCTTCTTCACTTTTTAGAAGGGTTTAATAAACATGTAGATAAAGGTGAACCAGTAGATGTAGTGTATTTGGATTTTCAGAAGGCATTTGACAAAGTTCCACATGAGAGGCTTCTAAGAAAAGTAAAAAATCATGGGATAGGTGGCGATGTCCTTTCATGGATTACAAACTGGTTAAAAAACAGGAAACAGAGATTAGGATTAAATGGACCATTTTCTCAGTAGAGGGGGGTGGGCAGTGGAGTGCATCAGGGATCTGTACTGGGACCCGTGCTTTTCAATTATTTATAAATGATCTGGAAAGAAATACGACGAGTGAGGTAATCAAATTTTCAGATGATACAAAATTATTCAGACTAGTTAAATCACAAGCAGGTTGTGATAAATTGCAGTAAGACCTACTGATTATGGAAAATTGGGCATCCAAATGGCAGATGAAATTTAAAGTGGATACATACAAGGTGATGCATATAGGGAAAATAACTCATGCTATAATTACATGATGTTAGGTTCCATATTAGGAGCTACCCCCAGGAAAGAGATCTAGGCATCATAGTAGATAATACACTGAAATTGTCAGCACAGTGTGCTGCTGCAGTCAAAAAAAGCAAACAATGTTAGGATTTATTAGGAAGGGAATGGTGAATAAAATGGAAAATGTCATAATGCCTCTGTTTTGCTCCATGGTGAGACCGCACCTTGAATATTGTGTACAATTCTGGACGCCGCATCTCAAAAAATATATAGTTGCGATGAAGAAGGTACAGAGAAGGGCAATCAAAATGATAAAGCGGATGGAACATCTCCCCTAAGAGGAAAGACTAAAGCAGTTAGGGCTGTTCAGTTTGGACAAGAGATGGCTGAGGGGGGATATGATAGAGGTCTTTAAAATCATGAGCGGTTCTAGAACGAGTAAATGTGAATCTGTTATTTACTCTTTCGGATAATCGAAGGACTAGGGGGCACTCCATGAAGTTAGCATGTAGCACATTTAAAACTAATCAGAGAAAATTATTTTTCACTCAATGCACAATTAAACTCTGGAATTTGTTGCCAGGGAATGTGGTTAGTACGGTTAGTGTAGCTGGGTTTAAAAAGGGTTGGATAAGTTCTTGGAGGAGAAGTCCATTACCTGCTATTATCAGCCACTATTATTAGCATCAGTAGCATGGGATAGTCTTAGTTTTTGGGTAGCGATGGTACTTATAGCCTGAATTGGCCACTGTTGGAAACAGGATGCTGGGCTTGATGGACACAGTATGGCAATTTCTTATGTTGGAACTCTGAGGGAGTGTTAGGAATTGTAAGATGATTTGTGTGAATGATTACTGGATGGACTATATGGTCTCTTTCTGCCTTCACATTTCTCTGTTTATATGGATTAGCTGGTTTAAAATGTAATCTCGTCATTAGTATTACATTCAGGTTTATGTCTATAACAGATGATCTGAATTAAGCAAATATTTCTTGAACTTTGGACTTCTGTTTTGTCACTTAAAGCCTTTGAAGCACTTACAGTAATTAGTTTCCAATGCACACTGCCCAATGCTATACTGAGTTTCACAAACCATCTTATTTTACCAACATGCCAACTGCTTACTTTGTAGGACATTGTCTTCTTTTTTTAATTTTTTGTTTATGCAATTTTAAATTACACATCAAGAATGACCTGATATACAAAACAGCATACAAAGTTTCAAAAGAAATACATAGTACATTACAATCAAGAAAAAGAAACATTTTCTTACTATTATCCAAAAGTCCACAATAATAGGGGATCCAAACATACAATTCTAAGAAAAATACATAAGGAATTAAATGACAGCACAAATTAAGTGAGGATCAATTGACAATAGAGAAATATCACAGCCTTATTTGGAAGCAGAAGGAAACTATAATTAAAATTCTTTTGAGGGTACAACCTTGTTACTTAGGAGCTATGTTAACTGAGAATGTAAAAAGAAAATGTAAGATAAAGATACATCTTTATATTTAATATACTGTAGCATTTACAAGGACATTTTAACAATAAAAAAGCTCCAGTATGTAACACTCTAGGTCTAAGTGACAGAAATTGTTTCCTCTTCTGGGTCTGCTTTGAAACATCTGAGAAGACCCAAACATGAAGGTGTAGAAAGGGCGTACGAAGTCTAAAAAACAGTTTTAATACCCAGTATCTATCCAGTTCAAAAGCAAATGTTACAACCATAGTTGCTGGCTGTGCTTGAGCAGCATCAGAATTCTCCAAGACATTAGTAATGTTCAAACTTGCAGGTTCTAATGGTTCCAAAATCACCGTGTGAGTTGTAACTCATTACCTTTTCTAAACGGAGGCCAAAAATATGCTATAGACAGTGAGGAACTGCTTGCGCCTGAACTTTCAAAATTTCAATCTTTAGGTAGAATATATGGTACTTTAGGAAAGTTAACAAAATTCTCTGGTTTATTCATCGCCAACATTTTCTTTTAGGAAAGAATCCTGAAGGGGATTTAATAGAGCCATAACCCTGTTTAATTTAATACATTTGTTGAGACATATTCATAAGTTTCCAATATTTGCTGTCATTGGATTTTAGAACTAGAAAGTTTAACTGAGTTGTAAGAGAATTGTCGAGACCCTCGAGCACTTCCCAAATAGAATCCAGTTATCTGTGCTGGTCTTGCCAAAGAAAGCTGTTGAGGTGTAAGTATGACCACAGCTGCTGGAGTTGAAGATAGGAAGCATCTTTCTTCCATACTCTGCCTTCCAGAAGCTGAGAGTCTGGTCAACTCACTGAGGAAAAACTCACTTGACATCTGCCTTCTTATCACCCCAGAGGAGGGTTTCCTGCAGAAACACTTGGTTGCCAGTGTCATCAGTCTGCACCCGTTTATAGCTCTCATTCAGGTCCCAGATTGCAGCACGGTTGGCTGGTACAGTTGTCATCATCAGCGACAAAGAGAAGAATGAGATAGGAGGTGGGAAGCTTGCCCTTCTTCTACAGCTTCAGCTCCCCAGCAACTCTACTCCTGATGCTGATACGCTGCAAATGACGTGGGCATCCATAGAACCAACATGGGGTGACTCAGGATAGACCCCAGGGTAAGTCCTTTACTTTGCACTCCTTTGAAGCAAGTATGGGACATTTTGAGGAAAAAAATCAGCAATTGTTTACAAGGAAAATCTCAAGCCATTAGTGTAGACACCATCTTGGATCCTGCATAAAAGCGAAATTTTTATTGGTAATACATTGTCTTCTGAGATGTTGCTATTGGCTAAACTGAAAAGTGTCAAGAAAAGGAAATCTTTATAAAACCAGTTTAGTTCATAGTAGCATTTCTTGAAAAATTAATGGGTCAGTGTATGTAAGGTTCTGTCACATATGATTTGGTCATGCATCAAAAGCAAAAGAGTTGGCTGTCCTGTTTGCTTCTCTTTGGAAGAGTGTCCATGATGACCATGGCAGTAGTGAGGGTGGTATTAATTCGCTGTTCATGTTTAATTCATCTGCTACATGTATTTTTTTTTTATGTATATGCTGCACCATCCTATGTTCTGGGTGACTTACAAAGTTCACAAGCATATTCTTGTAAAAACATAAAATAGTAAAACATTAATAAATAAAACATAATCAAAACAAATAAAAATAAATAAGAACTTTGTAATGCATAAAGGAGTAGATTTTAGAAAAGTACGCCCACGCAAACTTTTGTTCGCGCACCAGGCGCAAACAAAAGTATGCCGGATTTTATAAGATACGAACGTAGCCACGCGTATCTTATAAAATCCAGGGTCCGCGCGTGCAAGGGGTGCACATTTGTGCACCTTGCGCGCGCCGAGCACTGCGCGCACTGCCCGTTCCCTCTGAGGCCGCTCCGAAATCGGAGCGGCCTCAGAGGGAACTTTCATTCTGCCTCCCCCCATTCCCCTCCCTTCCCCTATCTAACCCACCCCCCAGCCCTACCTAAATCCCCTCTTAACCTTTATCCAGGAAGTTACACTTGCCTCCGGGCAGTCATAACTTAAGCGCGCTGGCTGTCTGCTGGCGCGGCAGGCCTCGACACAGGCCGCTGTGTCAGGACACTCGGCCACGCCCCTGGACCACCACCATGCCCCCAAACACGCCCCCGAGCCGACACCATGCCCCCGAACCGCCCCTTTTTGCAAGCCCAGGACATACGCGCGTCCCAGGGCTTGTGCGCGCTGCCGAGCCTATGCAAAATAGGCTCGGCGCGTGCAGGTGCAGATTTCCTTAGGTTACACGCGTATGTTACGCGCATAGCCTTTGAAATCTGCCCCAAAGATTTTATGGATTCCGGCTAAAGCCACTAAACTATTGACTAGTGTACCAATCAAATGCAGGCTTAATAGGTGAGTTTTTAATTCTTTGCCTGCTCCCAAAGGGAGGACAATCCATAAAATCCCTTTTCACAGATTTAGCTCCAGTCCTAGGGTGTATAAAAGCCATGGTCTGCATCATTTGAGGATAAATATGCCAACTGTCACTTTGAAAATTCCCCATTTGATTACTAGCAGTAACAAAATGTGGAGAATGCCATTCTGTCCTTTAGACTTAATCCTTTAGGGGTAGATTGTAAAAGGAGTGCGCACAGCCTACATGTACGTGCACTACCTGGTGCATGCTCATTTACGTCCGATTTTATAACTTGCACACGCTAACTCCTGTTAGAGTGCACTAACTCAAAAATGAATTTTTGCCGAAATTTCAGAAAAAAATAAATCGTTTTTCAGTTCTTTCGAACCATTCCGAATTAGGCAATTTCGTTGAAATTGCCTAATTCAGGAAAAACAATTGCACATCCCTATTATCAAACCAGTTGAGAAATGGAGCTGTGATAATCATTAGAGATGTGAATCGGAACCGGAATCGGTTCTGATTCCTGGTTCGGGGACTATAGTGAAATCTTTTCTGTGCGGTCAGCTTGGGGAGGTCAGGAGGCCTCCCCAAGCTGGCCAAAAGTTCCGTTTGTGTCCAAGGAGGGGTACGGGAGCGGAACCGCGGTGGACCACGTGACGGCCGCGTCACTCCGACGTGACGCGGCCGTCACGTGCTCCTCGCAGAGGAATAGAGGAATGGCTTCCTGACTCCCCGCTGGACCACCAGGGAATTTGGTAAGTCTTGGGGTGGGGGGGGGATTAAGGAGGGTGAGGGGTTTAAATTTTTATTTAGGGAACCGGTGCACGTATGGACATAGACTCAACTTATGGAATTCTCCATATGTCCATATTGACCGAAATTGACCCCCCTTTTCGACTTATGGACTTATGAACATAAACTTTTGTCTGCACATCCTTACTATTTGTTTGAACAGAGCCCCTTGCAGGGCATCCACTATATCTCTACTTCTGATAGAATCTGCAGATGGGATACTCCAGTCAATGTCTGATAGTCAACACTTCTCCCTTCTTTCCTACCTTTTGGATGTCTTTGACCATATCCCTGTCTATTTCTTCCATTTGAGTCGGAGGCCTGTAAACCACTCCAGTAAAAATGGATGCACCATCATCTTTTTTTAGGATGACCCATATTGCGTCTTCTTTACCTCACATTCTTTGCAAATCAGTTGCTTGGATATTGTTTTTGACATAAAGAGCTACTCCTTCCCCTTTTCTGTTCTCTCTGTCCTTCCTTAACAAGTTATAGCCTGGTATGGCCTTATCTCAATCATGATAATCTGTGAACCATGTCTCTATAACAGCAACAATGTCCAAGTCTGTCTCCACCATTAGCACTTGCAAGTCTGGGATTTTATTGCCCAAACTATGAGCATTTGTAGTCATAGCTTTCAAATTTTTCTCTTGATTTGTTCTACTTCCTAGACTCCTTTCCTGCTTTTTTGAGCTGATTGATTTTGTTATTTTTCTCCTCCCACTTCCTGTATTGCTTGGGGGTGATGTCAATTTCATTGGCCATCTCCTGCCACTCTCATTCTTTAGCTTAAATGTCTGATAAAATATAATCTGAATTTCTCACTTAACATCCACCTCCTTGCTATAAACAAATGTAAGCCATCCTTACCATATAGCCTTTTACTGCTCTATACATGATCCCAATCTCCAATGTATCCAAAACCACTTCCTGTACATCTCATTTCCCTTTCCTTAAACAGGTAATTCTTCCAAAAAGCAATAGTCTTTGCAGGGTGTCTTATCATCTTTCCTAGATTTTGGAAATCTTTCTGTGCTTCATGGATACCATTTCTATTGGTCATTGGAGCTCATGACTTGAGCTATCTGGTTAGCATTTCTACTAGCTGAGGATCCTGGAAGGCATTTAACTGTTGTGTCACCATCAAAATGTGCTCCCAATTTGGTTCCTTTAATCTGTTTGAATCTCCCAGCAGAAACAGTTTCTTTTAGACATTTGATTATGTTGAAGGGCTTTTGGGTGTATTGGGTGATCACTTTTATAAATCACTTCAGATTCGATTGCTGAGGTTTCCTCATTCTCCAATGCAGAAAAAAGCATTTGGGTTAACAGTGAGGAGAGTGGGTATCTCTTCACCAGAGGCCTTAATCTGCCAGATCCCACTGTTATCCAATTGTTCCTGGGTTTTTGAATCATGGATGTCTGACACCTCTGTGGGAGTGGGGGTAGATGCATAGGATGCTGTAAAGTTGGGGAAGGTGGGTGTCTGCTTGTCACATGTCTTGTTCAACCAGAGCCCACTGTAAACCATTTTTTCCTGGGTTTCTGAAACCTTTCTGGGAGATGGGTGAGAGATACTGGATGGTTCTAGGTTATTTGAAACCTGGACAATTCCTCCCTTAGATAAATCATCTCCATTTTAATTGCAGACAGTTGAAGGCAAAAGGGACAGTCTTTGAATCTCCAAATGATAAGCCTTGAACATAAGTACCACAATTGTTGCATTGAATAAAAGACATGTTGTTATTTATTACTGATTCCATAAAATCATATACATAGGGTTAGGAAAAATTTAGGCTCTAGCAAAGATTTTTAACAGTATTTGAAATAAAACAGTGTCAGTGTTTGGCAGCAAAGATTAATAAGTATATATGAAGACCAATTATTACAAGCAATATGACAGTTTAAGTTACTATTATCTGAGCAGTAAGGACTATTATGTAATGGGAGATTTGAAACGAATTATCTAGGAGTCCAGGAAAGACTATTTAACAGGCCAATACAGTACAGTGTGCTCCGGCAGAGCGCACTGTTAAGCCGCGTTTGGACGCGCATCCAACCCCCCCCGAAACTAATAGCACCCGCAACATGCAATGCATGTTGATGGCCCTATTAGTTATTCCTGTGTGATTCAGTAAGTAAAATGTGCAGCCAAGCAGCACATTTTACTTTCAGAAATTAGCACCTACCCAAAGGTAGGCGTTAATTTCTGCCGGCACCGGGAAAGTGTACAGAAAAGCAGTAAAAACTGCTTTTCTGTAGACCCTCCGACTTAATATAATGGTGATATTAAGTCCGAGGTCCCAAAAGTAGGAAGGAAGAGTTTTTCCAACACAAAACACACACTTTATGTCTTAAGCTCACAAGTAAAAATAAACCCCTCACAAAGGCACACAATTTTTATAAATCCCAGCCAAGAAATAGCCCAACTATAATAAGTGATTCTTTTCAGATGCAAACTTATAGCTGTTTCAACCAGGAGGTAGAGCTGCAACCAGTGGCTAATGGCAGCTCCCAACTGCTGGAGTGATGAACTCCTCAAGGCTACCCTCCCCTAGCCATGCTAGTAAAAACTACGGATCCTTTTTTTCCCAACATAAAACACACACTTTATGCCTTAAGCTCACAAGGAAAAATAATCCCCTCCCCCCCTCCCCGAGGCAAAAAATAGGTGCGTTTATGTGTTAGGGATGTGCAGAGGGACGCCATACGTTGCATTCGTGATTTGGATTCGTGGGGAGCAGATACGTTGCATTCGGTCGTATGGCCCCCAATGTGTTAATACGGCGATTTCTATTCGTGTCCCAGCTAAAATTAAAATTAACTACAACCCCCACCTTCCTGACCCCCCCAAGACTTACCAAAGCTCCCTGATGGTCCAGCGGAGAGTCCGGGAACCATCCCCTGCACTCTCACACCCTCGGTGCCAGTTTCATCATGTCGCTGATAGCCTTTGTCACAGGGGCTACCGGTGCCATTGGTCAGCCCCTGTCACATGGACATCAGCGCCATCTTGTGCTCCTACCATGTGACAGGGGCTGACCAATGGCACTGGTAGCCCCTGTGACATAGTATGGGCAAAGGCTATCGGCGCCATTTTGAGTACTGGCATCAGAGGGCCGGAGTGCAGGAGGTCGTTCCGGCACCCCCGTTGGACCCCCAGGGACTTTTGGCCAGCTTGGGGGGCCTCCTGACTCCCCACAAGACTTGCCAAAAGTCCAGTGGGGTCTGGGAGTGACCTGCTGCTCGCCGGCCGTCCGATGCCAGTACTCAAAATGGTGCCGATCGCCTTTGCCCTCACTATGTCACAGGTCGGCCCCTGTGACATAGTGAGGGCAAAGGCGATCGGCTGCCAGTATTCAAAATGGCGCCGATCGCCTTTGCCCTCACAATGTCACAGGGGCCGATCGTCGGTACCTGTGACATAGTGAGGGCAAAGGCAATCGGCGCCATTTGAGTACTGGCATCGGACGGCCGGCATGCAGGAGTTTGCTCCCGGACCCCCGCTGGACTTTTGGCAAGTCTTGTGGGGGTCAGGAGGCCCCCAAGCTGGCCAAAAGTCCCTGGGGGTCCAACGGGGGTCCGGGAGTGACCTCCTGCACTCCGGCCGTCCGATGCAGTACTCAAAATGACGCTGTTAGCCTTTGCCCATATTATGTCACAGGGGCTACCGGTGCCATTGGTCAGCCCGTCACATGGTGTAGGAGCACAAGATGGCACTGATGGCCATGTGACAGGGGCTGACCAATGGCAGGTAGCCCCTGTGACAAAGGCTATCGGCGCCATGATGAAACCAGCACCGGGGTGTGAGTGCAGGGGTGGCTCCTGGACCACCAGGGAGTTTTGGTAAGTCTTGGGGGGGGGGTTCAGGAGGGTGGGGGGTTTGTTTAAATTTTTATTTAGGTGGCCGAATAATTCGGCGAAAATTCGTTGTATTCGTGGGGAATCGCGATACGTTTCGCTTCCCCACGAATACTACGAATAGTGCAATATACGTTGCGGATCGCCAATACGGCGAAAACGAATGCACACCCCTAACGTGTACCTGTTAGAAAATTGGCTATATGCATGTACATGTGTGCATAATTTTACATTGACATTCTCCTGGGTGTGCAAACGCCCGCCTCGAACACATAAGTGGGGGGGATTTTAGTAGATTCGTGTGCTAATGCAATTACCTGTTCCCTAACTTCATTTTCAGTTTGCCCTAGTAAAGGAGAGGACTTCCTAAACCCCCTAGCTAACTTACCTCCCTTTTAGCCCCAACCCTTAAAACCCCACTGACTAGCCTATTTTTTTTTTTTTATAATTTATTTTTTATTAGAGAATTAATAATAAATGAAATAATATAAAACATAAAAGGAAAAAAAAGCAAGAAAAGAAGAAACTTCAATTTTTCAATACTATAAATCATCTAGTCCATATTAAATGGGGGAGATCAAAAACAGAAAAACATATATTTATATACATAATTAGATATTGGGAGTACAACTGCTATTTTTACCCTGAGCCTCTAGACAGTTGTTTTATCCCTAATAAATGTTTCAAGGTGTGAAGTGTCAGTAAACACAAACTCCTCTCTTAAAAAGTAACCAAACATTTACATGGGTATCTAAGAAAGAATATAGCTTCCATTTTGATAATTCTATATTTTAATTGCAAAAATTGCTTTCTATGGATTTGCGTAAGTCTAGAAACATCCGGAAAAACATGTATTCCCTGGCCACAAAACAACCT